>NC_057757.1:9225502-9237707 GCF_004010195.1 Chiloscyllium plagiosum
ACTGGCATCGATAGCCACCTTGAAAGGCTTTGTGTAATCCAGTGTGGCTAATACTGGGGAACTGGTTAACACAGTTTTTAGGCTGTTAAGTGCCTCTTGACAGTCCATTGTCCACTGAAACTTCTGTCCTTTTTTTTTAACAATTCGGTGATTGGAGCAGCCACACTGCTAAAGTTCGGTACAAACTTTCGGTAAGATCCACTCGACCCCAGAACCGTAGTACTGCTTTTTTTTCATCAAAATTCTCCAATTACTTTCATTTTTGCATCTCCTGGGGCTATTTGTCCATGTCCAATCTCATGGCCCAGGAAGGTGACTTGGGTTTTGGCCAGGTTTCCCACCAAGCCTGCCTTCCGAAGTCAATCGAACAAGTCCGATAAATCCTGTAAATGTACCTTCCACGAGTGACTTGAAATCACCAGGTCATCAATATATACCACACAGTTGAGTAATCTGGCAATGACCTTATTGGTCAGTCTCTGAAATGTGGCTGGAGTACTTTTCATTCCAAATGACATGACTTTGAACTGATATAGTCCATTTGGCGTGACGAAAGCCAAAATTACCTGTGCTCTCTCTGACAGAGGTACTTGCCTCTGAGCAAGTCCAATTTAGTAAGTTGCTTGTCCCACTTTTTTGACACAGTCCTCCAATCATAGAATTGGATATGCATCAGTCTTTGTAACGGCACTGACTTTGCGAGAGCCCACACATAACCATTGGATACCATCTAGTTTTGGCACCATGACTATGAGTGAGCTCCAGTCACTGTAACACACTTTGATTATGTCATCTTGGAGCATGCGCTCTATCTCCTTCTGAACTTGTGCCAACTTTAGAGGGTTTTGCCTATAAGGATGTTGCTTAATTGGAACAGCGTCGCCTGTATCTACATCATGCACAATTAGGTTAGTACTTCCCAGTTTGTTTCCACACATCTCCCCACGTGATGGTAATAACTCTTTCAGGTCATTTCAATTTTCTTGTGGTAATTCAATAATTTATCCCAATTTTTGACAACTTCCTCATTGTCCAATTTGTTTTGAGGAACGTCCAATTCAGAATCCTCTGAACTTGGTTCTTCACTCTGTGCTGTAATGATGAACACCGTATCCTCTTGCTTTCCTTCCTTGTCAAAATACCTTTTGAGCATATTCACATGACACACTCTGTGAGATTTCTTCCTGTCGGGAGTCCTTATCAAGTAGTTCATCTCACTCAATTTTCTCTCGATTTGATAAGGTTCACGAAACCTTGCTTTTCAAAGCTCACCTATTACTAGAAGTAACACCCATACCTTATCCCCAATTGAAAAATTGCAAATTTCTTATCCGCTGCTTGTTTCATTTAATGCTATGATACTTTTAAATGCTGTCCAGCTCTATTTAATCATTCTCTAAAATTTGACACATAGTCCAAATGGGTGGTCTCCGAATTCTGACTTATTAATTTCTCCTCAATCATTTTTAATGGTCCTTGAACTTCATGCCCAAAAATTAATTCAAATGGACTGAATTTGGTCAATTCATTTGGTGCATGTCTGATCGCCAGAAGTACAAATGGAACTTCCTTATCCCAATCATCTGGATAATCCCGATCATAAGCCCTCAATATGGTCTTCAGTGCTTGCTGTTATCTTTCTAGCACTCCCTGATTCCGGATGGTACGCAGTAGATTTGAATTGCTTTATTCCCAGATTATCCATAACCTCCTTGAATAGTTTGGATGTGAAGTTTGATCCTTGATCTGATTGGTAGCCCGCATCTAGTAAAAAATTAAGTAATTCTTCCACAACCCTTTTAGTTGTGATATGGCGTAATGGGATTGCTTTTGGAAATCTAGTCGACACATCCGTTATTGTTTATAAATACTTATTCCCATGTTTTGTTTGAGGTAGGGGACCTATGCAATCAATAAAGACTCTTGTGAAAGGTTCCTCAAATGCTGGAATAGGTACTAAAGGTGCAGGTTTTATTACTACCTGTGTTTTTCCAATTAGCTGACATGTATGAAACATCTGGCAAAATTCAACTACACCTTTGTGTAGTCCAGGCCAGTAAAAATGTCTTTGTGCTTTAGCCTGTGTTTTCTTCACTCTGAAATGACCTCCAAGTGGTTGTTCATGCACCACTCGCAGCACCTACTGGAAAAACAATTTGATGAATCTCTGCCCATTTCTCATCTACTTGAGTGTGCAAATGTCGATTAGATTCCCTACAGTATGGAAACAGGCCTTCAGCCCAACAAGTCCACACCGACCCTCCAAAGAGTAACCCACCCAGACCCATTACCCTGCCTGATATTTACCCCTGAATAATGCACCTAACACTATGGGTAATTTAGCATGGCCAATCCACCCTAACCTGCACATCTTTGGATTGTGGGAGGAAACCGGAGCACCCGGAGGAAACCCATGCAGACACGGGGAGAATGTGCACACTCCACACAGACAGTCGCCCGAGGCGGGAATCGAACCTGGGTTCCTGGCGCTGTGAGGCAGCAGTGCTAACCACTGCTTGATAAGGCATCATTTGTGTAGTAATAACACACAGGAATGCATTCACTTTCTCTCTTTGTAAATGCCTTTTGATATAACTGTTTTAACTCCTCATCTTTCTGCTGTAATTCAATCAGCATAATAGAGCTAAAGATGCTTGCATGTTTACCTATTTGCTCCCTCTCTGTCCCACTTATCTGATCAAAGAAAGTTTTGGATAACACTTCATCAGCTTTGTTATCTGTGTGGTTTGATCTCTCCTGCTTCAACTTGTGCCTCTATGATCTTGTGATCACACACTCGGGGAAAATTCCTGGATAAACATCTGTCATGTCTTCAGCTGTCTGTGTCTCCACTAGCTTTTCAACTAGAGTAGGCAGCACACCTAGCGGTGAATCAGCGATATCATTTGCAAGGACAAATTGTATTCCTGGAGGTGAGAGTTTGTCCAATACTCCTACCACAGATTCTCCACTCTTCTCTAGACCCTCTAGCCTCACTTTACATAACTGAGCACTTTTTGTCTCACCATGGATTCTGTTACCAGTACCATTTCTGGCAATAGTCCCTCAGGAGTCCATATCTCCTCATCCTTCAGCATCACAAACTGAGAGGATCCTGTGTCCTTTAATATTGTAACCTCTTTACCTGCTGCTCCTGGCCTATGTGAATAAACGTTACCCTTGCATGTATATTTTTTAAGCAGATCCGGCACTTCCTCCTTAACCAATCTCTGATCATCTTGTGCACTCTGAGGCAGTTGTCTAACTTCCTTTGTGCTTTTTGTTACTAGCCCAACAAAACTCCCAGCCTTGTCTGGTTTCCCTACATCTGGCTTTCTCCTAGCCCACCAACACTGTGATTTTGTGTGGCCCACTTTATGACATTGAAAACACTGGAGCTTTTTAATTTCTTTGTCTCCCTCTAGGGTGTCTTTTTTACCCTGTAGCAAGTTATCCTTGTGATCTTCACTCAAATCTACCTTTCCCTTTTCACGTGAGGCTTTCTCTTTGCCCCAGTTTCTATCCCTCATGGACTGAAATTGATTCTGGAAGCCAAATTATGTTTTACGGACCAGGTCATGATCATCAGCCCCTTCAGCTGCTAACATCGCTGCTTTAACTCTCTGCTCTTCCACATGTGTTCGCACTACTTCAGGCAGTGAATTTCTGAATTCCGTCAAAATAATTACCTCTCTAAAGGCATCATAGGTTTGCTCGATTTTTAAAGCTATTATCCATCTATTGAAATTACTCTGTTTGATCCTTTCAATATAGGTTTGACCAGGGTCCCACTTTAGATTCCTAAAACGTTGTCTATAGGCATCTGGTACAAGCTCATATGCACTTGGAATGGCTATTTTCACCTCCTCATACTCCCCCGATACCTCCTCTGATAGTGATGTGAATATCTCACTAGCTGAAAATGTGTTGCTGGAACAGCGCAGCAGGTCAGGCAGCATCCAGGGAACAGGAGAATCGACGTTTCGGGCATAAGCCCTTCTTCAGGAAGGCTTATGCCCGAAACGTCGATTCTCCTGTTCCCTGGATGCTGCCTGACCTGCTGGGCTTTTCCAGCAACACATTTTCAGCTCTGATCTCCAGCATCTGCAGACCTCACTTTCTCCTCGAATATCTCACTAGCCCTACTGACAAATTTTGTTTGGATCAACAAAACCCACATTGCCACTGGCAATTGCATTTGTTTAGCCACCTTTTCAAATGAGATGAAAAAGGCTTCCACATCCTTCTCATCAAATTGAGGCAATGCCTGAACATACGTAACCAGTTTCTCACTCGGCTCCTGACCACCAGGGGCTTGCTCATCCTCACTCTCCTCCTCACTAAGCCTACCCTCAGCCTTTATCTCCAGCCTTTTCAGCTGACTTTCCTTTTTAAGTGTCAGTTTTTGAAGTTCAAAAGCTCTCTCTTTTTATTTCTCTGCTCTCATTCCCCCTCTTTTCTGCTGCTGCTCTCTTTTTCCCTCTCTTCTGCTTTTGATCATAACTCAAACTGTCCCATTTCTGCTGCCTTTTCCTTATCTGTCCCCTCTAACTCAAGCTGCTTCACTGGCAGTTGTATTCTTGCCATCTCGATAGATTCTGATGATTTCTCTGGCATTTTTAAATGCTGAGCTACTGCTGTAATTATCTCTCCTTTCCTCACATAGCACATAGAACATTACAGCGCAGTACAGGTCCTTCGGCCCTCGATGTTGCGCCAACCTGTCATACCAATCTGAAGCCCATCTAACCTACACTATTCCATGTACGTCCATATGCTTGTCCAATGACGACTTAAATGTCCAATCCAGTCAGGTCAGCTAATTCCTGCAATTTGGTCTTATTCACCTTTTGCAAAACTTCCAAGGCCACTGCGTCCACATCCAGTAAACTTCTGATGACTGAAAGAGCCATTACTGTCCCAAACTTTGTCTACCCAACCAAACCAACACCCGAAATCAAGACACTAGTACCTACCACTTGCTGTTTAAAATCCCACAAAGAGCCCTCAGTCTATTATGGACTAGGCCAGACCACTCAGAACATTTTTAAGATGGCAGCCCCAGACCATAACTTTGCAATTTGTTTTGGTCAGTGGACAGTGAAAATTACCCAGATTAAGTTAGCTAGGTTGACTACTAGATTTTAAAACAGACAAAACATTATTCACAAAATTACACAATGAAACACAAAGAACAGAATAAAAAACCCCGACAGAACTCAAGCAATCCAACTAGACTGAATTATGCTGTTTCCAAATAGACACAACAGTCCCAATAAGCAAACTCCCTTTAAAACCCAGTATAAATGGAACACATGCTTACAGGTTGAAGATGAAGGGCAGAAAAGAGAGAGTTTCCACACAGCTCACTGTTGAGCTCCTCACCAGTTCAAAACTGAACTAAAAACTGCTCAGCTCAGCTAGAGAGCTGACCACTCTCCTTTCATTATACAGGTCACTTCTAAGACATGACCACTTTGGCCTGAAGTCTCATTTGTTTACATATAAACAAAAGGCCCCTCAAAACCCTTTTCATCTCTGTACCAAACCAGACTGATCGGAGCCCGGCCCGGTTTATTGCCCCTCTAAAAAAAAAGCCAAGGACACAGAGTCAATTTGAGCTCAGGAACAGCTTTTAGAAAAAAAAGGGACTAGCTTTGTGACACACTCTCTGTAAAACAAAATCCTTAGCCCCTCACATCTGGTTTGAACTTGCCCCTCTCACCTTAAAAGCGTGTCCCCCAGTCTTAAACATTTCAACTCTGGGAAAAATGTTCTGATTGCCAACTCTATCAAGCACCTCATAATTTAACAGATTTTTATCAAATCTCCACCACAGCTTTTGCCACTGCCAATAACATACCCTGAGTTTTTCCAGCCTCTCTTTATAGCTCATACCCTCTCATCCAGGCAGCATCCTGGGAAACCTCTTCTGTTCCCTCTTCAAGGTCTCCACACTCTTCCTGGCGTGGAATGGCCAGAATTGAATGCAATCGTCCAAGTGTGGCCTAACCAAAGTCTTACAAAGCTACAACGTGACATCCTGACTCTTGTACTCATTGCCCTGACTAATAAAAGTGAGCATGCTGGGTATATGAATAGGAAGGGTTTGGAGGGATATGGCCAGGTTCTGGCAGGTGGGACTAGATTGGGTTGGGATATCTGGTCGGCATGGACGGGTTGGGCTGAAGGGTCTGTTTCCATGCTGTACATCTCTATGACTCTATGCCATATGCCTTCTTTACCATCCAATCTAATTGTGCGACCAACTTCAAGGAGGTATAGACTTGGACTGCAAGATCCCTCTGGACATCAATGTTGTTCAGGGTCCTGCCAAAACTGTATACTTTTTCTTCATATTTGATCTCTGAAAGTGCATCACCTCACTCTTACGCAGATTAAGCTTCATCTGTCATTACTCAGCACATATCTGCAGCTATATCCTTTGACAACCTTCCACACTATCCACAACCCCACCAATCTTTGTGTCATCTACAAATGTACTGAATCATCCCTCCACATTTTCAGCCAAGTAATTTATATACATCACAAACTGCAGAGGAACACCACTAGCCACAGACCTCCAGTCAGAGAAACACTCTTCCACCACTACCCTCTGCCTTCTATGGTCAAGCCAATTCTCAATCCACATGGCCAAGTCACTATGGAAACCACGCACCTTAATCTTCTGGATGAGCCTATCATGAGCGACCTTGTCGAAAGCCTTACTATAATCCATGTAGACAACATTCACTGCTCCACCCTCATTGATCACCTTTGTCACCTCCACGTAAAATCCAATCAAGTTAGTAAAACATGCCCTCCCTCACATAAAGCAATGCTGACTGTCCCTAATTAGGGCATGCTTTTCCAAATGCATGTAAATCCTATCCCTAAGAATTCTCTCCAATAACTTGAAAACCATCGATGTGAGACCCACAAATCTACAGTTTCCTGGATTATCCCTATTTCCCGTATTTGAACAGAGGAGCAACATTAGCTCCTTGCCAGTCCTCCAAGACCTCTCCAGTGGCTAGTGAGGGCACAAAGATCTTGGTCATGATCCCAGCAATCTCCTCTCTTGTGTCTCTCAATAACCTGGGGTAGATACCATCGGGCCCTGGGGACTTTTCCACCTTAATGCTTGTCAAGAGACCCAACACCATTTTCTTTCTTGATTTCAAAATGCCTGAGCACATGAGCATATAGAACATAGAATATTACAGCGCAGTACAGGCCCTTCGGCCCTCGATGTTGCGCGGACCTGTCATACCAATCTGAAGCCCATCTAACCTACACTATTCCACGTACATCCATACGCTCCACACTAATCTCACCGTCCTCCATATCCTTCTCCTGGGTGATTACCGACATAAAGTATTCAGTTAGGATCTCACCCACATCTTCTCCCTCCAAACACAAGTTCCCTCCTTGACCCTGGAGTGGGCCTACCCTCTCTCTAGTTACTCTCTTGTTTTTAATGTATGTATAGAATATCTCGAGACTCTCTCTAACCCTATTTGCCACGATCATTTCATGCTCCCTCCTCATTATCCTTATTCCCTGCTTGAGTACTCTCCTGCTTTCTTTATGTTCCTCATGGGCCCTGTCCGATTTTAGCCTAAAACTTACAAATGCTTCTGTTGTCCTTTTGACTAAAATCACAACCTCCCTCGTCATCCAAGGGACCCTTACCTTGCCATCCTTGTCCTTCCTCCTTCCTGGAACATGCTGGTCCTGGACTCTTGAACAGTAGGTCTTCAAACAGCTCCCACATGTCAAATGTGGACTTGCCTGAGAATCACCCCCTCCCAATTAACCCTCCCTAGCTCCTGCCGAATACTGATGTAATGTGCCCTCCCCCCAATTTAGTACCTTCCTCCAAGGTCTTGACTTATCCTTATAGCTATCTTAAAATGCAAGGAGTTGTGATCACTGTTTGCAAAATGCACTCCCGCTGAAAGGTCAGTCACATGACCAGGCTCATTCACCAATACAGGGTCTGGTATGGCCCCTCCTTTAGTTGGACAGTCCACGCACTGTTTCAAGAAACCCTCTTGGATGCACTTAACAAATTCAACCCTGTCTCAGTCTCTTACTCTAAGGGAATCCCAGTCAATATTGGGGAAATTAAAGTCACCCACACCATGCTGTTATTGCATTTTTCCATAATCTGCCCACACGTCTGTTCCTCAATATCTTGGTGGCTGTTTGGGGGCCTGTCGTATAATCCCATCAAAGTGATTGCACCCATTTTATTTTTGAGCTCTCCCCATACTGCCTCAGGGGATTAGCTCTCCTGTGTGCCCTCTCTGACTGCAGATGTGACATTCCCCCTAGTTGGTCACACAGCTCCTCCACCTCTTCTATTCCCCCCCAGCCACCCGCCCCTCTCTATCTCATCCAAAACAACAAAACCCTGGAATTTTGAGCAGCCAGTCCTATCCCTCTCTCACCCAAGTCTCTGTAATGGCCACAACATCATAGTCCCATGTACTGATACAAGCTCTCAGCTCATCTGCATAACCTATAATAATCGTTGCTTTGATATAAACACGCTTCAGCCCATCAGTCCCATCGTGTTCATTTACCTGTCTCTGCCTGTCCTCCCCTTCCTAACATTGACCTTTCCCTCAATCCATCAACTTGCTGCTCTGGTTCCCAGACCCCTGCCACTCTCGGTTAAACCCTCCCTGTGAGGATATTTATTCCCCCTCCAGTTTAGGTGCAACCCGTCGCTCTTGTACAGGTCACCCCTTGCCCCAGAAGAGATCCCAATGCTCCAGGAACCTGAAGCCCAGCCCCCTGCAGCAGCTCCTCGGCCATGCATTCATGATTGGCCAAGGAATTGAGCCGGTTGAGTGAAACAGAAAACTATAGGCTCCCCAAGGTCTCAAGGCCCGAGCGCATGTGAGGAATGGATCGGACACAGAAAGGAACCAACTCACCTTGGCCGTCTGCGTGGCTCCCAGCGCACTCGGGATTGTTCAGAGTCTTCAGGAGCCTCTCGTTTCCCAGGGTTGTGACATCTTTGTCGCTTTCTTTCTGAAAAGGTAGTGGAGGCCGAATATTTATAAGTTTGAGATAGATGCTCGACAAAGAAGGAGGCAAAAGGTTAACGGGGTTCGACAGGAACGAGATTTGAGGCTGTCATCAGGTCAGTCAGGATTTTGGCGAAGGCAGGGCAAACCCCAACAGCTGATTGGCCAACCCCTGGTTCATTATCATCATTTATTGCTGAAAAGGGCGTAAGTCAGTTTACTTGTGGAACCAAACAGCACCCTTTCCTCATAAATTGTTGTGGTAGTTTGAAATTTCGCCCTTCTGCACGTGTCCTGATGAGCACAAGTTTCAGTAACGTGGCTCCCTCCTCAGCAAGATCTGTGGTGCAAAGTATGGGGACAACAGCAATCCACTGGGGCCTAGTTTGGGAGGCTTGCTCGGTTATGGAAACCTGCCAGTGTCTCCCTCAAAATGCTGCAACTTCTCGGGAGGGTTGCAGTTGAACATTTGAAGAGGGGATTGGTAAGATTTTCTGTTCGATAAGGGTGTCACCTGGATACAGACACGAGATGAACAGTGTAGATAGTGAGAAGCTGTTCCCCATGGCAGACATGTCTAAGGCCAGGGGCCCAATTTGAAGGAGAGGAGCAAGTAGTTTTGAGGGGACGTGAGAAAACACTTTTTCACCCAGTGGGTGGTCAAAATATCGAACATGCTGCTTGAGGGGAGTGATACAAACAGGTCGTCTCATAACATTTAAGAAACATCTACCTGAGCATTGGTAAGCAATATACCAAGTGCAGAAAAATGGGAGTTTAGTGTTTGTTGGTCAGCATAGACATGGTGGGCTGAAGGGACTGTTTCCCTGCCGTATGACTCCCTGACGTATGAGGAGAGATTGAATCAGTTAGAACGGTATTCCCTGGAGTTTCGAAGAATGAGGAGTGATCACATAGAAAATGAGAAAACTCTATCAGGATTGGACAGGGTAAAGAAAGTAAGGATGTTCCAGATGACCAGGTAGTCCAGAACCAGGTGTCAACAGTTTATGGATCAGGGTTAGGACTGAGGTGAGGGAACAGTGAGCCTGTGGGATGTGAGACCAGAATATTAAACGTTTTCAAAAAGGAGTTAGACACAGTCCTTGGGGCTAAAGGGATTAAACGATACAGAAAGGAGAACAGTACAGCACAGGAACACGCCCTTTGGCCCACGATGTTGTGCCGAAGATGTCACCAAATTAAACTAATCCCTTCTGCCAGCCCTTGCTCCATATCCCTCCATTCCCTGCATATTCATGTGTTTTTCTAAAAGCCTGTTAAATGCCCCTATCATATCTGCCTCCACCACCACCCCCGCGCAGGGTGTTTCAGACTCCTACCTCTCTCTGCGTTAAAACAACTTGCCCCTCACACCTTAAATGCATTCCGCCTAGTTTTAGACATTTCAACTCTGGGAAAAGATTCCAATCGTCTACCCTATCCATGCATCTCTCTGGACTTCTATTAAGCCTTCCCTCAGCCTTCGCCGCCCCCCCCCACCCACCTCCGGCGAAAACATCCCGAGTTTTTCGCCCCTCTCCCGATACCTCACACCCTCTAATCCAGGCAGCATCTTGGTAAACCTTTTCTGCGCCCTCTCCAAAGCCTCTACATCCTTCCTGTAACGTGGTGACCAGAACTGAACACAAAGTAAGGCTTAACCAAAGTCCTCTAAAGCTGCAACATGACTTTTTGACTCTTGTACTCAATATCCAGACCAAGAAAGGAAAGCATGCCATACGCCTTCTTCACCACCCTATCGACTTGTGTGGCCACTTTCAGGGAGCTGTGCACTTGAACCCCAAGGTCCCTGTGTATCTCAATGCTGTTCAGGGCCCTGCCATTATCTGTATACTTTCCTTAACATTTGATCTCCCAAAGTACAGCACCTCACACTAGCCCAGTTGAATCTCCATCTGCCCACATGCGGAGAAAAGGGAAACCGGATTCTGAGTTAGATGGCTCAGCCATAAATGGAGGAACAGGCCAGAAGGGCCAAATTCCATATTTCAGTGTTAAGGTTAAGATCCATGTTGGGTTCAACAGGAGAACAGCCTCCACATCTCCCTTTTAGAGAGAGAGACATTCTCCCGCCCATTGTTCTGAATTGGCCCACATGGGGGTGTGGGTGGGAGAGGGGGAGTGCGGTGGGAGTTGCTGCCCATTTGTGGACAGTGCTGCGAAGGAATGGGTTGAGCAAGCCAACTGGTCTTTGGGCCTGTCGGAGATCAGCTCTGATGGCCTGCTGTCCCACACCCAGGTTCAGCAAACATCAACGACCGAAGTTTGTTGTGGAAACGGGACAGCGAGATGGCTGTTCTTGTGGAAGACACTGAGATGGAGGCATCTGTGATGGATGGTGAAGAATACCAAGCTGGAAGATTCGCCCGGCACCTTCGACTCCAGTGTGTCCCACACCCAGGTTCAGCAAACATCAACGACCGAAGTTTGTTGTGGAAACGGGACAGCGAGATGGCTGTTCTTGTGGAAGACACTGAGATGGAGGCATCTGTGATGGATGGTGAAGAATACCAAGCTGGAAGATTCGCCCGGCACCTTCGACTCCAGTGTATCAAGTAAGTGAGTTGATCCATCTTTCCTTTCCTTTAACTCCCTGAAGGGATGTTGGTATCCAGTTGGCTGGCATTGACTGCCTGTCCCTAGTTGCCCTTGAGAGGGTAGCAGTGAGCTGTGTTCTTGAACGGCTGCAGCCCATCTGCCATTACGGATGGAATTCCAAGAGTTTGACCCAGCGATACTGAAGAAACAGCGATATATTTCCGAGTCAGGACGGTGTGTGGTTTGGAGGGGAACTTGCAGGGGGGAGTGTTTCCATGTATCTGCTGCCCTTGTCCTTTGAGGTGCAAGTGGTCAAGGCTTTGGAAGGTGTTTTCTGAGGAGCCTGGGGGACTGTCAGAAGTGTGTCTTGTCGATAGTACACCCTGTTGCTGCTGAGCGTCGATGGTGGAGGGAATGAATGTTTCTGGATGCCACGCCAATGAAGTCAGTTGCTTTGTCCTGGATGGGGTTGAGTTTCTTGAGTGTGGTTGGAGCTGCACCTATCGAACTGGGTGGGGAGTCTTCTATCAAACCCCTGACCTGTGCTTTACAGACGGTGGACAGGCTTTGGGAGTCAGGAGGTGAGTTACTCACCAATCCCT
>NC_057757.1:9242179-9249502 GCF_004010195.1 Chiloscyllium plagiosum
TCTCAGTGAGGGGTGTGCATATCTGGATTTCCAGAAGGCATTTGACAAGGTGTGGTATAAACAGTTGCTGCATAAGATAATGGTTATGGGTTTGAACATGGATAGAATATTTCCATGTTGGAGTGGGGATAAATGGGTGTGTTTCTAATTGGCAATCAGTGTGCCCTCAGAGATCAGTGTTGGGACCCCAACTGTTTACAGGTTACACTACACTTGGTCGCCAACTCTAAATCATCTAAGTTTGCAGATGACGCGAGGTTGGTAGAGCAGAGGACACTGAAAGTCTGCAGAGGGATATTGGACAGGTTCAGTGAGTGAGCAAGGGGCTGGTGGATGGAATACAAAGCTTGGTAAAGCCGGCAAATCTTTTGCCCGAAACGTCGACTCTCCTGCTCCTCGGGTGCTGCCTGACCTGCTGTGCTTTACCAGCACCGCACTCTTGACTACAATGTTAGTAAATGTGAGTTAATCATTTTGGCAGGATGAACAGCGAAATGGGCGAGTATTTAAATGGTGAAACATTGCGGCATGCTGCTGTGCAGAGGGACCGGGGGGGGTCCTTATCCGTAAATCTCACAACGTTGGCTTGCAGCTGCAGCAGGTAATTAAGAAGGCAAGTGTAATATTGTCCTGCATTGCTCGAAGGATGGAGTTTAAAAGCGGGGAGGTTATGTTGCAGCTGTACCAGGTGCTGGTGAGGCCACACCTGGAGTACTGTGTGCAGTTGGGGTCTCCTTACCTGAGAAAGGATGGACTGGCACTGGAGGGGGTGCAGAGGAGGTTCAAGGGGTTGATTCCAGAGTTGAGGGGGTTGGCTTATGAGGAGAGACTGCGTAGACTGGGTCGAGACTCATTGGAATTCAGAAAAATGAGGGGGCGAGCTTTTCAGAAACATATAAAATGATGAAGGGAACATCTAAGATAGAAACAGGGAGGTTGTTTCCACTGGTGGCTGAAACTAGAATATTGTCTTAAATCTGCTGCCCCTTATTTCCAGGCTGCGTTGAGGAGGAGCATCTTTATCCAAAGGGTTGTGACTCTGTAAAATTCCCTGCCCGGGGAAGCAGCTGAACGTTTTTTAAGGTAAAGATAGAATTTTGAACAGTGAAGGAATTAGGGGGGATGTTGAGTGGTGGGTAAATAAAGCTGAGTCCACAAAGCGATCAGCCCACGATTGTACTGAAAGCCGGAGTAGGCTTGAGCAGCCAAATAGCCTACTTCTTCTGTGATTTCTTATGTTCTTGTCTCGGGATGGGGGTGCGTGTGTGTCTTGGTTTAGGGTTATGGGTGTGGGGGAGATGTCTCTCAGTGTGGGGTGTCTTGGTGTTGGAGGATGTGTGTCCCTCAATGCGGGTGGGGTGGGTGTGTGTTGATATGGGTAGGAATGTGGGGTGCATGTGTGTGTGGGTCTGTGTGGTGGCTGTAAGGGTGTATCTCACTGTCTAAGTACATGGCTTGATGTGTGGTTGTCTTGGTGTGGGAGGCAAGTCGGTGCAGGTGTGTGTGCGTGTTTGTACATACTTCTCAGTGTATGGGTGTGGGTCTGTGCATGTGTTTGTGTCTCGGGATGTGAGTATATGTTTGTCTCAGGGTATGGGTATGTCTTGGTGTGAGGGTATGTTTGTTGTATTAATCTCTGGGATGTGAGTATCACTGGCTGGCTCCCATTTTTTGCGTGTTCCTAGTTAATCTTGACAAGACTGTGGTGAACTGCCTCCTTGAACTGCTACAGTCCATACGCCTCGGGTTGACCCACAGTGTCCTTAGGGAGGGAATTCCAGGATTTCGACCCAGCAACAGTGAAGGGACAACGATATATTTCTCAGTCAAAATAGTATATGGTTTGGAAGGGAACTTGCAGGTGGTGATGTTCCCACATAACTGCTGCTCTTGTCTTCTGGGTAAAAGTGGTTGTGGGTTTTATGGTGCTATCTAAGGATCTTTGGTGAATTTGGTAAATAGTACCACTGAGTAGACGGAGTTGGTCGAGGGATTGGGTGCTTGTGACAATCAAGCAGGCTGCTTTGCCCTGGATGGTATTGAGCTTCTTGAGTGTTGTTGGGGTGGCACTCATCCAGGAAAGTGGGGAGTATTCCGTCTCACTCCTGACTTGTGCCTTGTAGATGGTGGACTTGGTTTGAGGAGTCAGGAGGTAAGTTACTCAGTGCAGCCACTGACCTGCTATTGTAGCCACCGTGTTTACATGGTGAGTCCAGTTGAGTTTCTGCTCAATAGTAACTCCCAGGATGCTGATAGTGAGGGATTCAGTGATGGTAACACCGTTGAGTGGCAATGGACAGTGGTTGGATTGTCTAAGTTGGAGACAGTCATTCCCTGGCATTTGTGTGATGCCAATGTTACTTACCACTCGTGTGTGTGTCTAGGTGTTTAGGATGGTGTGTGTGTGTGGAAGATGGGGTCAGCCAGGTGTGGAAGTGTATTAATCCGCTCAGAGAAGATGCTGATATGAAGGAAATACCAAAACATCCCCAGCTGCACTGAAGGAATGGCCATGGTGGGATAGCATGTGCCACAGAAATGAGGCCTATTGGTGGTGGGTTTTCCACTGCTCCTGCTGGCCTGCTCCCTCTTGTGGCGGGAGGTCACAGGCTCGGGCAGTTTTAGCTTGTATCACTTGAGGTGATCTCCAATAAGAACTGCAGATAGCAACGTAGAAGATAGAAGGTTAAAAGTCACACAACACCAGGTTGTAGTCCTACAGGTTTACTTGGAAGCACTAGCTTTCAGAGCACCGCTCCTTCATCAGGTGGTTGCGGAGGACACAATTGTAAGACAGAATTTATAGCAAAAGTTTACAGTGTGATGTAACTGAAATTATACATTGAAAAATTGTTTGTTGAGTCTCTCATCTGTTAGAATGACCATGATAGTTTGACTTTTTTTGAAAGTTACATTCTCAGGTTAACTGTAACAATTGGTGTCAGCCCAGATAAGATGTGTTCCCTGTCTGTGCCATAATGTTTAGACTGATTCTAACCAAAAAAGTGAGTTAACAGAGTCTTACATGGATTCATGCAGGTTTTGAGCAAAGTACAACGTAACTCTGCAAGTACAAATTCACCCCACAAACGTATATGTGGGTTTTTGTGTCTGTGTGTGTGTGTGTCTGGGGTGGGGGGTTGTGAGTGTTTGTGAGAGAGTGTATATGTATGTGTGAGTGTAAAGCGGTCTAAGTCTGTGAGAGGATGCATGGTGAGTGTGGGAGCGTGTGTGTCTGTAGGAGTGTATATGAGTGTCTGTGTGCGTGTCTGTATATACATGTGTCTGTGTTTATGTGTGTGTATGGGAGTGCCTGTGTGTGTGCGTAAGAGTATCTGTGTGTGCGTATATAGTGCAATGGTGGTCACCTGTAATGTGACATGAACCCACGGTCCCGGTTGAGGCCCTCCCTATGGGTACCGAACTTAGCTATCAGTCTCTGCTTGGCCACTTTTCGCTGCTGTCCCTGTCCCGAAGTCTGCCTTGGAGGATGGTCACCCGAAGGTCCGAGGTTGAATGTCCTGGACCACTGAAGTGTTCCCCCACTGGGAGGGAACCCTCCTGTCTGTTGATTATTGTGCGGTGCCCATTCATCCGTTGTCATAGCCTTTGCTCGGTTTCCCTAATGTACCATGCCTCCGGGCATCCTTGCCTGCAACGTATAAGGTAGACAATGTTGGCTGAGTCACATGAGTACCTGCCATGTACAAGGTGGGAGGTGTCCCCATGTGTAATGGTGGTATCTATGTCCACACTCTGATACATCTTGCAGTACCTACCGTAACAGGGTTGTATGGAGATGTCCTGAAAGCCGGGCAGCTTGCTACAAACAATGATGTGTTTGAGGTTTGGCGGTTGTTTAAAGGCGAGTAGTGGAGGTGTGGGGAAGGTCTTGGCGAGGTGCTCATCCTCATTGATGATGTGTTGCAGGTCATGGTGTAGTTTTTCAGCTCCTGGGAAGCAAGAAAAGGCCTTTCGGCCCTTCGAGCCCTGCCCCGCCATTCAATGGGAAATTCCATAGATTCACCACTCTCTGGCTGATGACATTTCTCCTTGTAAAAGCTCTTCCCTTTATGCTAAGTCTGTGCCCTCAGATCCTAGTCTCTCCTAACAATGGAAACAACTTCCCAATATCCACTCTGCCCAGGCCATTCAGTATTCTATATGTTTCAATTTCATCCCCCCTCATCCTTCTCAACTCCATTGAGCACTAGAGTCCTCAAATATTCCTCAGATGTTAAGCTTTTAATTCTTGGGACGATTCTCATGAACCTCCTCTGAACACACTCCAGGGCAAATACACCATTCCTGAGAATTGGGGCCCAAAACTGTGCACAGCACTCCAAATGTGGTCTGACCAGAGGTTAGAAAACCTCAGAAGTACATCCCCGCTTTTAAATTCAAGTCCTCTCAAAATAAATGCCCTCATTGCATTTGCCTTCCTAACTACTGACTCAACCTGCAAGTTTACCTTGAGAGAATCCTGGACTAGAACTCTCAAGTCTTGTTGCACTTCAGATTTCTGAATTTTCTGCCCATGTAATCTCCCCTCTATCCTTCCTACCAAAGTGCATGGCCTCACAATTTCCCATGTTGTATTCCATCTGCCACTTCTTCTGGCAAGGACAATCCCATGATCACGAAGGTGGTTGTCCCAGGACAGGGCTATCCCATTGCATTCCGGGTGTGCTGACACCAACCACATCCCCAAATTGCGGGATATTCAACTGCAGGGTTTGTGGTCGTGGGGGACTGCGTTCACGCTCTTTTCTAAATGTTTTCTATAGCGCAATGGTCACACGTCAGACTCAAGATCAGAATTTTGCGTGTTCAAATCACATCAGGCTCACGGTATTGGGTGGTGACTGAGCTGCCTGGCTTTCCATCAGCACAACACTTGTCTGAAAGTACTACTGCATTCGTCCGGCAGAGTGGTGGTGGTGTAGTGGTGAGCATAGCTGCCTTCTCAAGCCTTTGACTGGGTTCGATTCCCAGTCGCCTCACGTTTATCGGGGAGATGGTGGGAGAATGGCATTGAAAAACATATCATGGGAAGTCATTGGCAGGGAGGATCAAGGAAAATCCTAAAGCTTTCTGTAGGTATATCAGGAATAAAAGAATGACTAGAGTAAGATTAGGGTGTGTGAAGGACAGTAGAGGGAATTGCACGTGGAAGCTGAGGAGATAGGAGAAGCGCTAAATTAATATTTTTCATTCATGTTCACACTGGAAAAGGACAATGTTTTTGAGGAGAATACTGAGATACAGGTGACTGGAGTAGATAGGTTTAAGATTCACAAGGAGGAAGTGTTAGCAATTCTGGAAAGTGTAAAAGTAGATAAGTCCCCTGGGCCAGATATTAGATTAGATTAGATTACCTCCAGTGTGGAAACAGGCCCTTCGGCCCAACACGTCCACACCGACCCGCCGAAGCGCAACCCACCCATGCGCTAACACTACGAGCAATTTCGCATGGCCAATTCACCTGACCTGCACATCTTTGGACTGTGGGAGGAAACCGGAGCACCCGGAGGAAACCCACGCAGTGACAGGGAGAATGTGCAAACTCCACACAGACAGTCGCCTGAGGCGGGAAATGAACCCGGGTCTGTGGCGCTGTGAGACAGCAGTGCTAACCACTGTGCCACCGTGCCGCCCTCAATGATTTATCCTAGGATTCTCGGGGTAGCCAGAGAGATTGCAGAGCCTTTGGCTTTGATCTTTATGTCATCAATGTCTACAGGAATAGTGCCAGAAGACTGGAGGATGGCTAATCTTGTTCCCTTGTTCAGAAGGGGATTAGAGTCAACCCTGATAATTATAGACCAGTGAGCCTTACTTCGGTTGTGGGTAAAGTGTTGGAAAGGGTTATAAAAGATAGGATTTATAATCATCTCTATAGGAATATTTTGATTAGGGATAGTCAACATGATTTTGTGAAGGTTAGGTTGTGCCTTACAAACCTTATTGAGTTCTTTGAGAAGATGACCAAACAGGTGGATGAGGGTAAAGCTGTTGATGTGGTGTATTTGGATTTCAGTAAGGCGTTTGATAAGGTTCCCCATGGTAGGCTACTGCATAAAGTACGGCGGCAAGGGACTGAGGGTGGTTTAGTGGTTTGGGTCAGAAATTGGCTAGCTGAAAGAAGACAGAGAGTGGTGGTTGATGGAAATGTTCATCCTGGAGTTCAGCTACTAGTGGTATAGCGCGAGGATCCGTTTTGGGGCCACTGCTGTTTATCATTTTTATAAATGACCTGGATGAGGGGTTAGAAGGACAGGTTAGTAAATGTACGGATGAGACTAAGGTTGGTAGAGTTGTGGATAGTGCGGAAGGGTGCTGCAGGTTACATAGGGACATAGATAAGCTGCAGAGCTGGGCTGAGTGATGGCAAATGGAGTTTAATGTGGAAAAGTGTGAGGTGATTCACTTTGGAAGGAGCAACAGGAATAAAGAGTACTGGGCTAATGGTAAGATTCTTGGCAGTGCAGATAAACAGAGAGATCTTGGTGTCCATGTACATAGATCCCTGAAAGTTGTCATCCAGATTGGGTAGGGTTGTTAAGAAGGCGTACGGTGTGTTAGCTTTTATTGGTAGAGGGAATGAGTTTCAGAGCCATGAGATCATGCTGCAGTTGTACAAGACTTTGGTGCGGCCGCACTTGGAGTATTATGTACAGTTCTGGTCACTGCATTATAGGAAGGATGTGGAAGCATTGGAAAGGGTGCAGAGGTGATTTACTAGGGAAGGTCTTATGCTGAGAGGCTGAGGGACTTGGGGCTGTTTGTGTGAGAGAGAAGAAGGTTGAGAGGAGACTTAATTGAGGCATTTAAAATATTCGGAGGGTGAGATAGGTGGGACAGTGAGATCCCTTTTCCCTCAGATGACGATGGATGCAGGAGGGGACATAGTTTTAAATTGAGGGGTGATTGATATAGGACACATCAGGGATGGTTTCTTTACTCAGAGAGTATTAGGGACGTGGAACGCCTTGCTTGCAACAGTAATACTTTAAGGGCATTTAAATGGTCATTGGATAAACATATGGAGGAAAATGGAATAGTGTAGGTTAGATGGGCTTCAGATTGGTTCCAACAGGTCAGCACAGCATCAAGGGCTGAAGAGTCTGTATTGTGCTGTAATGTGCCATGTTCTATGTTCTATGATTAAACTGAGATGCTGGAATCCAAAGTAGACAGGTAGGAGGCTGGAAGGACACAGCAGGCCGGGCAGCATCTGAAGGTGGAGAAGTCAAAGTTTTGGGTGTATCCCTTCTTCAGGACTGGGGGTGGGTTTAGGGGGAGCTGCAGATAAAGGGGGTG
>NC_057757.1:9250002-9251789 GCF_004010195.1 Chiloscyllium plagiosum
CTCTGAAGTCAATAATCGGTTGTTTAGTTTTGCCGACACCGAGGGAGAGAGGGTGTTTCTCACCGCTCCCCGTCACCAGGCCCTCTATCTCTCTTTTGCATTCCGTCTCACTGTTTTTTGATATCCATCCTTCTGTCCCCATCAAACCATCCCAGGACAGTCACAGCGCTGGGCTAGATACACAGGGAAGTTCTCTCTATTATTTAAACTGAAATTAAAGCTCCCTGTCCCCAAGATCTGAGGACAGATATAACATGTGGTTGCAAACACAATCAAGTACTCTCTACTCTTCTAAATGGAAAGTGAATCTCCTGTGGTACTGTCCCCGTCAGGCTCTCCCAAGACATGGGGCTCGATGTAGAGGAAAGCTCCTTATACTCTCTCGCCATCAGGCACTCCAAGTATTTTAAAAAAGGTGACTTCCGAACCACCTGTTACACAACATGAGGGATGAATGAAGGGTTAATCTACCATTTGTAAATGTGATTCGGAGTGGATCACATGCGCGACAGAGTAACATTGCTGTACCCCCTGGTCTCTGCTCAGCATTATTGTAATGTCACCTGTCCGTCGGATGCAGTCAAAGGGAGCGCTCAAATTTCACTCATACAAGGAGCTGTGAGTGTGTGCTGGAGCTGGGCGGGTGTGAGACAAAGCTGTGAGTGTGTGTGTGTGTGTGACAGAGCTGTGAGTGTGTGTGTGTGTGAGAGAGAGACAGAGCTGTGAGCGTGTGCTGGAGCTGGGTGTGTGTAGGACAGAGCTGCGAGCGTGTGTGAGTGTGTGTGTGTGAGAGACAGAGCTGTGAGTGTGTGCTGGAGCTGGGTGTGTGTGAGACAGAGCTGTGAGTGTGTGTGTGTGAGACAGAGCTGTGAGCGTGTGTGAGTGTGTGTGTGTGAGAGACAGAGCTGTGAGTGTGAGTGTGAGACAGGGGACAGGGAGTCCTCACCTACAGGAAGTGTGGCTGGCTCTGGGACACAAACCAGGGAGTGAGTGTGAGGTGTGACGGAGCCCCATGGTTGGTTCAAGATCAGGAGGAGGCGGTGGAGGGGGTGGGGGTGCAGCGGCCGGGAAAGCGAAGTTTTCGGTGGAGGAACTGTACGGCCTTAACACCAACAAGAAGCCCAAGTGCGTGGGGCCACCAGTCAAGTCGGCTATGGGCAGGGTCCCTGGCCAGAGGGATGACCTGCTCACGGAGGAGACCAGGAAAGCCCTGGAGAATCACAGGCTGGAGATGTTCCTCCAGGAATGCCAGCTTTCACTGCATGATACTGTCGCCGAGAGCACTGGCATGTTGTACAGGTGAGGGGTTCACCATTGGACGTGCCCCCAGTCCCTAACCTCTTCGCCAGACTCTGCACCCACTCCCCTCACCCACCCTTCTCCCACTCCCCTCACCCACCCTTCTCCCACTCCCCTCACCCACCCTTCTCCCACTCCCCTCACCCACCCTTCTCCCACTCCCCTCACCCACCCTTCTCCCACTCCCCTCACCCACCCTTCTCCCACTCCCCTCACCCACCCTTCTCCCACTCCCCTCACCCACCCTTCTCCCACTCCCCTCACCCACCCTTCTCCCACTCCCCTCACCCACCCTTCTCCCACTCCCCTCACCCACCCTTCTCCCACTCCCCTCACCCACCCTTCTCCCACTCCCCTCACCCACCCTTCTCCCACTCCCCTCACCCACCCTTCTCCCACTCCCCTCACCCACCCTTCTCCCACTCCCCTCCCTTCAGCAGCTCCTTAAACACCCCTCTCCCCCCCCCTCCCCCAAATGTCTGTCATCC
>NC_057757.1:9254326-9265036 GCF_004010195.1 Chiloscyllium plagiosum
GTTAGGGTGGATTGGCCATGCTAAATTACCCCATCGTGTTCAGGGATGTGTAGGTTAGGGTTGATTGGCCATGCTAAATTACCCCATCGTGTTCAGGGATGTGTAGGTTAGGGTTGATTGGCCATGCTAAATTACCCCATCGTGTTCAGGGATGTGTAGGTTAGGGTTGATTGGCCATGCTAAATTACCCCATCGTGTTCAGGGATGTGTAGGTTAGGGTTGATTGGCCGTGCTAAATTACCCCATAGTGTTCAGGGATGTGTAGGTTAGGGTGGATTGGCCGTGCTAAATTACCCCATAGTGTTCAGGGATGTGTAGGTTAGGGTGGATTGGCCGTGCTAAATTACCCCATAGTGTTCAGGGATGTGTGGGTTAGGTGCATAAGTCAGGGGTAAATTCAGTGTATGGAAATTAGTCTGGGTGGGTTACTCTTCGGAGGGTCGGTGTGGCTGTGTTGGGTCGAAGGGCCTGTTTCCACACTGTCGGATGTCTCTGACAGTGAGCTGGAAGTTAGAGGTGAACTGTGCCACGGATATGGTGTGAGACATTCCCCTCACTGGGCAACTCATCACTGCCTCGCGAGAGACCCCTCGAATTCCTTTCTTCGGCCAGCGGATCTCCGAGTTGCGATATTGCTTTCAGAAACCTGGAGCTCACACCCCCAAGCTGCCCGTTATCTGTAGCACGAGAAATGGAATGAGCTGCTCCCCTCAAAACCAATGAAGCATCCAGTTTGAACGGGCTCCCCCTTTCCTAACCACACATCCCTCTCGACTAGTTGCAACAAGTTTGATTGAGAAGCTGATCCCATTCCGGGTGGATCGCTCCCTTCCAGACCCACAAACAAGGTTGCATTTTAACGGGGAGACAATTTGACAGGAACTACATTGTGTTCTGGCACTAAGGGGGTCAGTAAAGGTGGATAAAGTGCGGTAGGTCAGGCAGCCTCTGAGGAGCGAGAGAGTTGATGTTTCCAGCAGGATTAAAGGAGGTCATTCGGTCCATCGGGCCTCTACAAACAAGCATCACCATATCAGGCCAATTTCTGTCCACATAACTATCCAATGCCTCCAATGAACCTGCCCCCACCACATTTCCAGGATGTGTATTTCACCCCCTAACTGGGCGGCACGGTGGCTCAGTGGTTAGCACTGCTGCTTCACAGCACCATGGTCCCAGGTTCGATCCCAGCCTCAGGCAACTGTCTGTGTGGAGTTTGCACATTCTCCCCGTGTCTGCGTGGGTTTCCTCCGGGTGCTCCGGTTTCCTCCCACAGTCCAAAGATGTGTAGGTTAGGGTGGATTGGCCATGCTAAATTGCCCATAGTGTTCAGGGATGTGTAGGTTAGGGCGGATTGGCCTTGCTAAATTACCCCATAGTGTTCGGGGATGTGTGGGTTAGGGTGGATTGGCTGTGCTAAATTGCCCCATAGTGTTCGGGGATGTGTAGGTTAGGGTGGATTGGCCATGCTAAATTACCCCATAGTTTTCGGGGATGTGTAGGTTAGGGTGGATTGGTCATGCTAAATTACCCCATAGTGTTCGGGGATGTGTGGGTTAGGGTGGATTGGCCATGCTAAATTAGTTCGGGGATGTGTGGGTTAGGGTGGATTGGCCATGCTAAATTACCCCATAGAGTGAGGTGCGTTCGTCAGAGGGAAATGGGTCTGGATGGATTACTCTTCGGAGGGTCGGTGTGAACGTGTTGGGCCGAAGGGCCTGTTTCCACCCTGTAGGGAATCTAATCTAAAACTACTCGCTGTGTGGAAACGTTATCCCTCACATCGTCCTTTGTGCCTTACTTTCGATCTACGCAGCTCTTGTCCCTTCCAAGAGCAGGAACAGCTTCCCCCAATCTACTCCGTCCAGCCCTCTCCTGATTCTGAAAACCTCAATGAAGTCTCCTCTACAGCCTCCTTCTCTCCGAGGGGAACGGGCCTAACGTCTTCAGTCTCTCCTCATCACTGACGTTTCTCCTTCCCAGATCCATCCAGGCCTTCTTCGGTTAACAAACAAGGAGTTTATTAATTATTGAATGTGAGGAGAGATAGTAACACGCACACAGATTAGAAATAAGAGGAAAGTTCAAAAAAGGTACAAGTTTAATAAAGCACGAACAGGTATGTAACTCAACAGCTGATAGCTGATAATTGTGTGCTTGCTGTGGGTGGTACTCATTGTGTTGATAATGGTCGCTAAACACTCAATTTCAAGATTGAGATTTCGATGTCCTGTTGGGTATGGGCCGAGTGCTGGCAGGTCGGTCTAGAATGGGTGGGTGGCACGGTGGCTCAGTGGTTAGCACTGCTGCCCCACAGCATTAGTGACCAGGGTTCGATTCCAGCCTCGTGCGACTGTCTGTGTGGAGTTTGCACATTCTCCCCGTGTCTGCGTGGGTTTCCTCCGGGTGCTCCGGTTTCCTCCCACAGTCCAAAAGATGTGCAGGTCAGGGTGAATTGGCCATGCTAAATTGCCCGTCAGAGGAAAATGGGTCTGGGTGGATTACTCTTCGGAGGGTTGGTGTGGACTTGTTGGGCCAAAGGGCCTGTTTCCACACTGCACCGAACACTACGGGCAATTTAGCATGGCCAATTCACCCTAACCTGCACATCTTTGGATTGTGGGAGGAAACCGGAGGAAACCCACGCAGACACGGGGAGAATGTGCAAACTCCACATGGTCAGTCGCCCGAGGCTGGAATTGAACCCGGGTCCCTGGCGCTGTGAGGCAGCAGTGCTAACCACTGAGCCACCGTGCCACCCCAAGGTAATTAATTGGATTAATAGTGACAAAGCCACAGGACCTGATGGTTTCTGTCTGAAGATATTGAAGGAAATAAGGAGTGACATTGTGGACACCACAATTATAATCTCTCAAAGTTCCCTCGGTATTTCCATCTGGATTGGAAAATTCACACTTCGATTTTTAAGAAGAAGGAAAACCAGGGAAACCCAAGCCAGTTGACATAGCATCTGTGGCAGGGAAATTACTGGAGTCTGTAATCAAGGGTGGAGTAACTGAACACCTTGAAAAATATTCAGTTAATCACAGAGGTTGTCTGTATGGGCCCCCCAGAAGGCATTTGATAAAATTCCAGATAAAAGACTATTAACTCAGGAATAAGCCCATGGAACTGGCAAATTACTGACTTAGCTGGGACATTAGTTGAGTGGCAGGTGACAGAAGGAGGGATAATGGACAGAAGGAGGATGTGACAAGTAATGTCCTACTTGGATCTCTGTTAGAGCCTCAATTATTCCCATTCTTTATTGATAACTTGGGTAATGGCATAGAGTGTGTTGCTGGAAAATCACAGCAGGGTCAGGCTTTCCTGATGAAGGGCTTCGGCCCGAAACGTCGATTTTCCTGCCCCTCGGATGCTGCCTGACCGGCTGTGCTTTTCCAGCAACACACTCTCAACTCTGACCTCCAGCATCTGCAGGCCTCGCTGTCTCCTCACGGCATAGAATGTCGTGCATCCAGAGTTAGAGCAAAGTTAGAGGGCCTTGATAGCTGTGTAGAGGAGAGCGTAAAATTACCAAGAGCTATTGATAGATGAAGCGAGTGGGCAAAGCTGTAGCAGATGGAGTTTGGTGTGAGAGAGTGTGAGGTATCCATCTTGAACAGGAAAACGATAGATCAGGGTACTTTCTAGATGGTACGAATTTAAATACAGTTCAAAGTTTATGCGAAGATTTGTAGCTCGGGTGCTCGTTGTTGTGGTTCTGTTCGCCGAGCTGGAAGTTTTTGTTGCAAACGTTTCGTCCCCTGGCTAGGCGACATCATCAGTGCTTGGGAGCCTCCTGCGAAGCGCTTCTTTGATGTTTCCTCCGGTGTTTATAGTGGTCTGTCCCTGCCGCTTCCGGTTGTCAGTTTCAGCTGTCCGCTGTAGTGGTTGGTATATTGGGTCCAGGTCGATGTGTTTGTTGATGGAGTTTGTGGATGAATGCCATGCCTCTAGGAATTCCCTGGCTGTTCTCTGTCTGGCTTGCCCTATGATAGTAGTGTTGTCCCAGTCGAATTCATGTTGCTTGTTGTCTGCGTGTGTGGCTACTAAGGATAGCTGGTCGTGTCGTTTCGTGGCTAGTTGGTGTTCATGGATGCGGATCGTTAGCTGTCTTCCTGTTTGTCCTATATAGTGTTTAGTGCAGTCCTTGCATGGGATTTTGTACACTACGTTAGTTAAATACAGTGGCTACCCAAAGTTCAGGTGCGTGGTTCTTTTAAAATGTCCTTAAAAATCCAAAGACGTGCAGGTCAGGTGAATTGACTGTGAATTGACTGTGAATTGACTGTGAATTGACTGTGAATTGACTGTGAATGACTGTGAATTGACTGTGAATTGACTGTGCTCAATTGCCCGTGATGATAGGTGCATTAATCAGCTGGGCTGGGGAATGGGTCTGGGTGGGTCACTCTGCAGAGGGTCAGCGCGGACTTGTTGGGCCGAAGGGCCTGTTTCCCATAGGGGATCTAACCGAATCTAACCATGCCATGAACATCATCAAGAAAGCCAATGCCTTTGTCTCGAGAGGACTAATACAAGGATATAGACGTTATGCTGCAGTTATACAAAACCTAAGTTGAACAATTTTCTTGGTTCTTTGACCCCATTTGGGGCACTGTGAGTGGGTCTGGTCACCGCGCTTTAGGAAGGATATAGTGACCTTGGAGTGTGTAGAACCTGAACTTCAGGGGTATGGTTATGAGGAGAGATTGTGAAAACTATACCTGTTTTCTCTAGCATCTCCGAAGTTAAGGGGCGATCTGATTAAAGTCTTCAAGATATTAACAGGGAAAGACAGGGTAGATAAAAATAAACTATTTCCACTGATTGTTGGTTCTAGAACTGGGGGGCATAGACTAGAGATTAGGATCAGACTCTTCAGGAGAAATATTCAGAAGCACTTCTACGCAGAGAAAGGGTGATAGTGGCTTGGAATGCTCTGCCAAGTATGGCAGGGGATACCGGATCAGGTGATTGTAAATCTGAGAGAGGCAAAATCTTGCTGCAGAGGTATTAAGGGAAGTAGGCTGACTGTATGGAGTTAGGTCATAGACCAGTCATGACCTCGTTGGGTAGCAGAACAGGCTTGAAGGGCTGAATGGCCTCTTCCGCTTCCTACCTCCATTTCGTTTTGTCTGCCTTGCCAGTTTGCTGACTTCTAGCCACGGGGCGAGAGAGTCCCTTTACTTGCAACGCAAGGGTGACCAGGGTACTAGACCTTTAACCACGACTTTCACAGCCCACTAACACCTCATACACATGGGAATGGTCAGTCCCACTAGCACACGCCAGTAGAGCTTTTGTTAACCCCGCACTTGTCTATTCATGTCGGGTAAAGCCAGGATATTTGCACTGGGGAATAGAACCAGTCCAGGTACAATGGCCAAAATTGAGTCCTTGTTTCAAACGGAAAAACAAAATTTGTGTCTGCAGTTTGAGACATAGCCTTTAGGGAGCTGGTTTGCTGTTAAACAAGGGCTTGGTCAGGCTCTTGATACCTGTGTAGTCACAAGAGATCATAGTCCAATCTGTACCTCGAAAAGAATTGTCATTGGCAATTCACTTTGTATCTTTATAGACTCCCTACAGTGTGGAAACAGGCCCTTTGGCCCAACAAGACCACATCGACCCTCCAGAAAGTAACTCACCCAGACATATTCCCCTATTCTATCATCCTGTATTTACCCCTGACTAATGCACCTAACCCACACATTCCTGAACACTATGGGTAATTTAACATGGCCGATTCACCCTAACCTGCACATCTTTGGACTGTGGGAGGAAACCGGAGCACCCGGAGGAAACCCACGCAGACACGGGGAGAATGTGCAAACTCCACACAGTCAGTCGCCTGAGACTAACCACTGAGCCACCATGCCGCCTTTATGTAGGACATTCCATGGGGGTCTCTCTCTCTCTCTCGGCTCCCTCTCTCTCGGCTCTCTCTCTCTCTCACACTCTCTCCCTGCACACATGCGTGCGCGCGCGCACACACACACACACATACATTTCATTCACAGCTGCAGCCATTTTTGGCTCTATCAATTCGGTTTTAAAAACATGGTTTGGAAGTACCGGTTAAAACTGTCCGCAGTGCTTGAGGGATCTAGCCTGTGGACATGGCAGGTGTTATAACAGAGAGGAACATGGACATATGTGGCCCGCCTGCATCCTGAGCTTCTTAAAGGGGCATCCCTCTTGTAACAGGACTCACAGGCTTTGTGCTTTTCTTGCAGGAATATGGGACGATCAGGTCTGCGAGTCTCTTGTGTGGGAATAGGTGAGTAATAACCAGGAGGGAATGGGATTGAGTGTGGGCAGTGACCTAGTGTGAGACTTACTGTTGGCATCTGTGACTTAGCAACGAGCCTCTGATTGGCAGTGACAATCATAGAACAGTACAGCAAAGTACAGACCCTTCGGCCCTTGATGTTGTGCTATCCTTTTATCTTACTCTAAGATCAAACTAACCTACTTTTTTACTTTCTTCCATGCACCAGTTGCTTAAATGTCCCTCACTCTACTTCCACTACTGGCAGTGCAGTCCACACACCCACCACTCTCTGTGTAAAGAACCTCCCTCTGACATCTCCCCTAAACCTTCCTCCAATCACCTTAAATTTATGAACGCTTGTGAGAGCCGTTCCACCTGATAAAAAAAAGTCTCTGATGATCCCGTATATCTCTGCCTCTCATTACCTTGTACACCTCTATCAAGTTGCCTCTCATCCTTCTTCACTTCAATGAGGAAATAAGGGAAGCCCTGTGTTTGATCGAAGTTGGGTCAAAAGATCTGTTTCCATGCTGTATGGCTCTGTGACTGCTGATGTGGGGCCATTATTTTACTCAGTCAGTAGTACTTCCGCAGAAACCAGTATCCAGTCACCAAGTCACTCTTTAATTAAACATGGAAAGTCCTTGACTCTAGTACAGCCTCGTTAGAGTCAACTCCCAGGGAGTTTGATGAAGGGCTCTTGCCCGAAATGTCGATTTTTCTGCTCCTCGGATGCTGCCTGACCTGCTGAGCACCACCACTCTAATCTAGACTGTCCCGTTTGTAACAGTCAGCTAAGGCTCCTTGATTGGAGTGGATTAACAGCTCCAATCAGGGAACTCGTATCCTGTGGCGTCATCCTAGCTCTCCTCGTCCCGCAGTCTTCGTTCCTGTTCTTTGTCGGTCTTCCGATTAAGTTAAAGAGCCAGAGGTGGTGTTCTAATTAACGACAGGTCAAAGGTCATGCGTTTGGTCACCAGTTCAGAGGCTACACCCAACCTTTTGTCCAGGAGGGTGGGAATTGTGTCAGGAAGTCGGGGTGGGGGGGGGATGGAGACTGGGGCAAAGACAGAACAAGGTACTGGGAGATACCTGGGAAGAGATGCAGAGTCGGAGGGAGGGGAGGTTTCTGTCAGCAAGCGAGTTAGATCACACTCTCAGGAACTCGGAGTTATTTAACCTGTTGTTCGTTTTCTTTCCAGGGAGCTGGGTCACACTCGGGTCTCAGATCTCAGACGAGGTGAGTGCTTGCCAGGCCTAGATGTTGCTTCATTCCTCTCTGCAAGTGGTGGCTCACAGTCTGCTCCAATCAATGGGGCGGCACGGTGGCTCAGCGGTTAGCACTGCTGCCTCACTGCGCCAGGGACCCAGGTTCGATTCCAGCCTCGGGCGACTGTCTGTGTGGAGTTTGCACATTCTCCCCGTGTCTGGGGAGAATGTATAGAGGAGGTATAGGGAAGGTATAGGGGAGATGTCAGGGGTGGGTTCTTTACCCAGAGAGTGGTGGGGGCATGGAATGCACTGCCTGTGGGAGTGGTAGAGTCAGAATCTTTGGTGACCTTTAAGCGGCAATTAGATAGGTACATGGATGGGTGCTTAAGCTAGGACAAATGTTCAGCACAACATCGTGGGCCGAAGGGCCTGTTCTGTGCTGTATTGTTCTATGTTCTATGTTCTATGTCTGTATGTGGGTTTCCTCCGGGTGCTCTGGTTTCCTCCCACAATCCAAAGATGTGTATGTTAGGGTAAATTGGCCATGCTAAATTACCCCATAGTGTTCAGGGATGTGTAGGTTAGGGTGGATTGGCCATGCTAAATTACCCATAGTGTTCAGGGATGTGCAGGTTAGGGTGGATTGGCCGTGCTAAATTACCACATAGTGTTCTGAGATATGTACATTAGGTGCATCAGTCGAGATGCATTAGTTGGGTGCATAATGGGGAGTGAGTTTGGGTATGTGTATGTTAGGTGCATTAGTCAGGGATAAATGTAGAATAATGGGGAGTGAGTTTGGGTAGGATACTCTTCGGAGGGTCGGTGTGGACTTGTTGGGCCGAAGGGCCTGTTTCCACACTGTAGGGAATCCAAGATTCAATCAGCAAGGAAAGGGGAACTGTTCAGCCATAGCTAATCACCTGTTCCCCTTTCCTTGCCCAACTCCCCATGTCCCTGCTGATTCTCCCTCTTTGGTTAATAACTCAAAGCCCTTCCACCATCCTCTCGGGCAGTGTATTCCAGACCCTAACTAGTTGCTCTGTCAAGACATTCCCCCCCCCCCCATCACTGTTGCTGCTTTTATGAATCCCCTCAGATTGGCGTCCCTCTCCAAACCCCCTCAGGTGTCTCCTTCTCTAATCTGTCCGGAGACCCCCTCTTGATATTGAACACCCCACGATCAATTCTGCTCTCAGCGTCCTTCGAGGAACGCCGTCCTGGGCTTCTCCGATCTATCCTCACCGCTGAAGCTCTTATCCCTGAATCCATTCTTGTGAATCCTCTCTGCGACCTCTCTCATGGCCGGGCCAGCCTTCAGTGCCCATCCCAAGTTGCCCCTTCTGAAGGTGATTGTGAGCTGGTTCTCTTGAACCGCTGCAGACCCTGCGGAGGGGAGGGGTGGGGGAGGGGCCCTGGATTTTAACCCAAAACAACCTCTCGGTTGTATCGCAGGCTCAAGAACCTGCTTGTGTTGCTGTGTCGGGCTGACGGCCTCACATTGACCAACGTCTGCCCCTGAATCACATTGTCAGGATCCCGTTAGTCCATGAACACCGTTTGTAATTGAATGAGAATGGGATTTTGGTCCCCACTTGGGAAGCACTCAGCCATACACTCCCTGTCCAGTCTGGAGGGAGTCGACTGCAACAACTTTGAGGATAAAGGAGCAAAGTTAGAACTTTTCAGCACAGGAATGGGGCCTTACGTCCGTAACATTGGGCCGAACATGACACCAAATTAAACTAACCCCTTCTGCCTGCCCTTGGGCCCTATCCCTCCATCCCTTGAATGTTCATACACTAAAGGCTTGAAGTGAGATATTGAAGCAAAGGCCGGGTGAGGGTAAAACACCCCCCTCAGGAGCTATTTGGAAGAAGTGCAAATGTAGGCAGTGGGCATGTTGGACTGAATTACTGACACAATGCTCCTCACTGCCATTCAGAGGGGTAGCTTCCCTTCGGGCAGTGAAGATGTTGGGGTGGTGTCATGTTGCTGGGATTGGAGGGTTTGAGCCATAGGAAGAGGCTAGATAAGCTGGGGATGTTTTCCCTGGGGTGTCAGAGGCCGAGGGGGTGACCCCAGCCCTGGGGTGGCACGGTGGCTCAGTGGTTAGCACTGCTGCCTCATAGCGCCAGAGACCCAGGTTCGATTCCAGCCTCGGGCGACTGTCTGTGTGGAGTTTGCACATTCCCCCCGTGTCTGCGTGGGTTTCCTCCCACAGTCTAAAAGATGTGCAGGTCAGGGTGGGTTGACCATAATAAATTGCCCATGGTGTCCAGGGATGTGTAGGTTAGGTGTATTAGTCAGGGGTAAATGTAGAGTAGTAGGGGTATGGGTGGGTTACTCTTTGGAGGGTTCGTTTGGACTTAGAGTCATAGAGATGTACAGCACGGAAACAGACCCTTCGGTCCAACCTGTCCATGCCGACCAGATATCCCAACCCAATCTAGTCCCACCTGCCAGCACCCGGCCCATATCCCTCCAAACCCTTCCTATTCATATACCCATCCAAATGCCTCTTAAATGTTGCAATTGTACCAGCCTCCACCACATCCTCTGGACTTATTGGGGTGAAGGGCCTGTTTCCGCACTGTAGGGATTCTATGATTCTATGACCATCCTGAGGTTTATAAAATCATGAGGGGCATGGATAGAGTAAACAGACAAAGTCTTTTCACTGGAGTGGGGGAGTCCAGAACTAGAGGGCATAGGTTTAGGGTGAGAGGGGAAAGATATAAAAGAGACCTAAGGGGCAACTTTTTCACACAGAGGGTGGTATGTGTATGGAATGAGCTGCCAGAGGATGTGGTGGAGGCTGGTACAATTACAACATTTAAAAGGCATTTGGATGGGTATATGAATAGGAAGGGTTTGGAGGGATATGGGCCGGGTGCTGGCAGGTGGGATTAGATTGGGTTGGGATATCTGGTCGGCATGGACGGGTTGGACTGAGGGGTCTGTATTCGTGCTGCGTGACTCTCTGCAAGAGCACAAGCAAGCAGTCTGCCCTCCTGGTGCCCTCGGCCGGTATTTATCCGCAGCCCTCTGTCTGAAAATAGATTACCTGGACTTTGTCACAGTCCCAGTCAGTGAGATCTTGTTGTGCACCCATATGGCTGCTCCCCATACTCAATGAGCATGACACCCTGTTTAGTGACAGCTTGAGGAGCCCTGCCATGACAGTGCAGTTGGAGCTCCCTGGTGTGTGTGTGTGT
>NC_057757.1:9265248-9266002 GCF_004010195.1 Chiloscyllium plagiosum
GTGTGTGTGCGTGTGCGTGTGTGTGTGTGTACGTGTGCCTGTACGTGTGTGTGTGTGTTTTACTGACTTGTCCTGATGTTTCGTGGTCCCCTTGGCAGGCTGCTGAAGAAATCCTGACCCTCGCCTACGAGAACGGGGTCAACCTGTTTGATACCGCGGAGACCTACGCTTCTGGAAGGTAGGCCGTGCACAACGCCAAACGGGGACCTGAGCCTTACTGGGGGGGGTGGAGGTGTAGGGGGATGGGAAGAGGGGAATCAAAGATGGATGGGGGAGTAGCTTGGTGGGCCAAGGCACCAAGGTTTGGGAAATTGACCAATGTGCCCCCTCGCCCTGACTGTCTACCCACAACTCCCCACTATTACCCCACAAGCCCCCATCCCCTGCACTGTTCAGGTGCTCCTGGACCTATTAAGGGTCTATTGTGTCAAACTGAATTGCTCAAAATCAAAGTATGCGATTCAAGATGGTGGCTCGCCCTCTCACCTTCCTCAGGGGCAATTAGTTACAGGCAAGAATGTCTGGGCCCAGTCAGCGAGGCTGGTGTTACAGCCTTGGAAATCTGGGTTGTAAATCAGAACAGCCCACGGCGAGCTGTTCCTGTTCCTGGGAAAAGGAAGAGGAAGTGACATCACCACCAGAAATAACATCACCACAGGAAATGACATCACCAACCCAAAGAAACCCAAACATATAAATAGAAAGCAGGAATTTTCAGCAGTGCTTTGCCTGAGGCCCACTGAAGATGTTACCT
>NC_057757.1:9266502-9275331 GCF_004010195.1 Chiloscyllium plagiosum
GGACTGTAACCTAGTGTGGCTTCTGACTTCATCAGAACTCTACAATCACTAACTATTTACATGATATGCTTTTTAAAAATTATTTCCACCAAAATAGACAATTTCACATTTTATAGTCATAGAGATGTACAGCATTGAAACAGACCCTTCGGTCCAGCCCGTCCATGCCAACCAGATATCCCAACCCAACCTAGTCCCACCTGCCAGCACCCAGCCCATATCCCTCCAAACCCTTCCTATTCATATACTTGCCCATTTACCCTATCACTGCCCCCCATAATTTTATAAACCTCTATAAGGTCACCCCTCAGCCTCCGACGCTCCAGGGAAAACAGCCCCAGCCTGTTCAGCCTCTCCCTATAGCTCAGATCCTCCAAGCCTGGCAACATCCTTGTAAATCTGTTCTGAACCCTTCCCACAAACCTGTTATTTGGTGCTCTATCAAACACTCCTGAAATTTGACATACACCACATCCACAGTATTACTCTCACGACCCTTTTCAAAAAACTCCAGAAAAATTCATTAAAATGCAACTTCCCCTATCGAAATCCATGCAAATCAACCCACCTTTCTCTACACCACTGCTGTTCCTATCCAGAGCAATTAAGAATTATTTAGAAATTTCCCAACAGCTGAAGTGAAACCGACTGGTTTGTACTATCTTATTGTTCCAATCTTATACAAAAAAGGCTGTGAAAATTGCAAGTTTGCAGTCTTCTGGCACCTCTCCCCGAGTCTAACAAAGGCAGAGCCCTTGCAATTTATTTCACTTCTTGGGACATCCTTGAATGTATCTCATCAAGTCACAGTGCTCTGTCAACTTTAAATACCAGCAGTCTCGCCTTATCAATTCTTCCTGATCAATTTTGACCTCTACCCCATGACCTGGACAGCATCCACCTTGGTAAAGCTGGAGTCCTCTCTGCACATTTATCTGATTTCACTTTGAGTTTTGATCTTGTCTTTTACTTTTACAGTCGATCACAGACGGTGAATCTGATCCTCAGATTTTTTTCAACTCACTGCAATGTGTATTTTAAACTTTTCATGTAGATCTCTGCCACCGCATTGAGATCCTAACTTGTCAACTCACTTAGTGAATTCCAATTTAATTTAGAAACAAGAACAGAAATTAGTGAGTTTTGAGAAGATTTATAGCTCAGGTTGAGGTTCTGGATGTAGGTTTGTTCGCTGAAAGCATGACATTCCAACCGGAACTCTATCAACAAACACATTGACTTAGAGCCCATTTACCACTCCCTAAGGGAAAGAACAGGAAATGACATCACAACAGGAATTGATGTCGCTGCAGGAAATGACATCACAGACCGTAGGAAACCCAAACATATAAATAGAAAGCAAATTACACCACCAGTGCTTCATTTGGAAGCTCACTGAAGCTGTGACCCAGCATGGTGACGAAACGTCTGAAAATGAACCTTCCTGCTCAGCGAACAAACCTACATCCAGGAAGAGAAATTGCTGGGGAAATCCCAGCAGGTCTGGCAGCATCTGTGGAGAGAAATCAGAGTTAATGTTTCAGTTCGAGTGACCCTAAGGAAGTTCAGAGGAATTGTCACTTGACCCGAGAAGTTAACTCTGCCTTCTCTCCACAGATGCTGCCAGACCTGCTGGGCTTTTCCACAAATCTCCATTTTTGTTTCTGATTGACAGCATCCACAGTTCCTTTGGTTTTTATTTCCTATTTAATTTAATTTTATCCTACCTGGGATCTTGATCAGATGGGTCAATGGGCTGAGAGGTGGCAGATGGAGTTTAATTCAGATAAATGTGAGGAGCTGCATTTTGGGAAAGCAAATCTTAGCAGGACTTATACACTTAATGAGAAGGTCCTAGAGAGTGTTGCTGAACAAAGAGACCTTGGAGTGCAGGTTCATAGCTCCTTGAAAGTGGCGTCGCAGGTAGATAGGATAGTGAAGAAGGCGTTTGGTATGCTTTCCTTTCTTGGTCAGAGTATTGAGTACAGGAGTTGGGAGGTCATGTTGCGGTTGTACAGGACATTGGTTAGGCCAGTTTTGGAATGTTGCATGCAATTCTGGTCTCCCTGCTATCAGAAGGATGTTGTGAAACTTGAAAAGATTTACAAGGATGTTGCCAGGGTTGGAGGATTTGAGCTATAGGGAGAGGCTGAACAGGCTGGGGCTGTTTTCCCTGCAGCGTCAGAGGCTGAGAGGTGACCTTATAGAGATTTATAAAATCATGAGGGGCATGGATAGGGTAAATAGACAAGGTGTGGGGGAGTCCAGAACCAGAGGGCATAGGTTTAGGGTGAGATGGGAAGAATTTAAAAGGGACTTAAGGGGTAACTTTTTCACACAGAGGTTGGTACGTGTATGGAATGAGCTGCCAGAGGATGTGGTGGGAGCTGGTACAATTGCAACATTGAAGAGGCATCTGGATGGGTATATGACTAGGAAGGGATAGAGGCGAAGGGACTAGATTAGGTTAGGATATCTGGTCGGCATGATTGAGTTAGACTGAAAGGTCTGTTTCCGTGCTGTACATCTCTATCAATCTAATAATCCTTTTTTTGGCATTAATTGGCCCCACTCCTCTTTTATGCCTATTCTAAGATTTTTGAGTTCCCTTATATTTTGGCTGCCATTTTCTTCTCATTCCTTCTCTGTGTTGCCCTATATCTCTTTTCACATTTCCCTTCTACATACATTTGTATTGTTGTGCTCTTGTATTATTAACCTGACATCTGTCATATGCTTAGGTTTCTTGTGTCATCTTACTCTCTATTCCACTCGTCACCCAGGGAATTATGGATTTGGTTGTCCTACCTTTCCACATTGTGGGAATGTACCCGAACCTTACAATCTTTCATTCCAAAACTTTCCTGTTCCAATAGGCTAGGGTTCCCTTCACACTTGTGTGTGTTCCCGGATCAACTTGTACCGAGGCAGATGAGTGAACGGAAACCTTCTGGATGGAACTGGGTTATGGAGATAGTTGACACGAAAGCACTATTAGCCCATTGTGTCCAGGAGAGGCCAATGGAAACAGTCGGCAGGGTTTGTGCAGACAGTTTTGGGTGGGAAAGCAGCCACATTTCCCTTCATTACTGTGATGAAGTCCCAAGGAAGCCTCTTTGGGTGGGGGGGCCTCTGAAATAAGTCGCCTGTTCAAAGTGCCGGTTTCAACACAGCAGCTGGTGTACTTGAAGACTGGCACTCAGCTTTAATGCATAGAAGGGGGGCACTAGATGTCAGTGGTGTGCTCCAGGGCATTGTGTGTATCCTATACAAAGCAACCCCTTTGCTTTGCTCCCATTGACAGCCTTTCTTTGCAGTTGGCTATCACACCCTCTGACTGACAAGGTCACGTTTGGCATCACTACGGACTCTAATTCCTTCTCTTGTCCCATACCACCCGAATAGCACCATTTCCCGTCCCTCCCACCCCCACAAACACAACACCCACATTCTGCTACTGACATCCAACATATCCTTTTAATGTCCCTTGTCACTTCTCTTACTTTAACTACTCTTGTCATTCCTGAAGTCCTCTCTCTCTCTCTCTCTCTCTCTCTCTCTCTCTCTTTCTCTCTCATTGGACTCTCTCCTCTACTCACGATAGACAACAGCATTTGCCAATCTTCCTGATCAGGGAGATCTGCCAGTTCCTGGGATCTTCAGAGACATGGGCACCCGAGGCTGTGGCAGTGACAGAGATGGTGTCAGATTCAGACTGCAAAATTCCCTTTTCCTCTTTTGTAACAGGCAGTGAGTCACCCAAGAGATTAAACAGCCGCAGGGTGGAGGGGCCTCCTAATTATGAGACCAAACCGTCACGTCCTCAGGAGCCCCATTCAGAGTTTAAACTGGACCCTCTTGTGACTAGAAATATAAATCAGTCCCTCACTCCCCTCCTTCCTTAACACAGGCTGGTTGCAAACCCCAGGAGATAGCCTGTGCGGCACCAAGTCAGAGTATTGAGTACAGGAGTTGGGAGGTCATGTTGTGGCCGTACAGGACATTGGTTAGGCCACTGTTGGAATATTGCGTGCAATTCTGGTCTCCTTCCTATTGGAAAGATGTTGTGAAATTTGAAAGGGTTCAGAAAAGATTTACAAGGATGTTGCCAGGTTTGATGCCTTCCATTGCTCCCCCCTCACTCTCACCCCTTGGGGTCAGTCTTCTGGACAAATAGCCTGCCTGCTCTCATAGTTTGGAACGTCTTAAAGGATGGGAGACTCAATAGAAGAACTGGATAATTAACATGGAGAAAAGAGATGTGGGCTAAGGGTGGGGGGGGTGAAATAGAGGAATCTCTAAAACTGAACAAATGGTCTCCAGCTGTTCAAGGTGGATTCATGAAGGGCAGGTTATGCTCAGGTAATGCAGACATTAGGAGCAATTTTGGACAGCGGGGACCCGGTAGATGTGGTGCACCTAGATTTCCAAAAAGCGTTCAACAAGGTGTCACACAAAAGACTCCTGCCTACAATAAAGATGCATGGTATTAATGGGTAATGTATTAGCATGGATAAAGCATTGATTAATCAACAGGAAGCAAAGAGTGGGGATAAATGAGTGTTACTCGGGTTGGGGATCGGTGACTAAGGGTGTGCCTCAGGGATCAGTGTTGGGACGACAATTATTCACAATTTAAATAGATGAATGGGAGTTGGGGACCATGTGTGAGGTGTCAAAGTTTGTGGATGACACTAAGATGAGTGGTACAGCATAGTGTGCAGAGGACTGTGAAACTTTGCAAAGGGGCATAGATCGCTTAGCTGAGTGGGTAAAGATCTAGGAGATGGAGAACAATGTTAATAAATGTGAAGTCATCCATTTTGGTATGAATGACAGTAAAAAGGGCTATTATTTGAATGATTAAAAATGTTGCAGCACACTGCTGTGCAGAGGGACCTGGGTGTCCTTGTGCATGAATCACAGAAGGTGGGTCTCCAGGTACAACAGGAAGGCTCATGGAATTTTGTCCTTCATCGCCAAAGGGATTGAGTTTAAAAGCAGAGAGGTTATGTTGCAGCTGTACATGGTGCAGGTGAGGCCACACCTGAAGTACTGTGTGCAGTTTTGATCTCCTTACTTGAGAAAAGATGTACTGGCCCTGGAAGGGATGCAGAGGAGGGTCACTAGGTTGATTACGCGGTTGAGTGGGCCTGAAGAAGGGCCTGTGCCCGAAACGTCGAATCTCCTGTTCCCTGGATGCTGCCTGACCTGCTGTGCTGTTCCAGCAATAAAGTTTCAACTTTGATCTCCAGCATCTGCAGACCTCACTTTCTCCTACGCGGTTGAGTGGTTTGGTTTATGAGGAGACACTGAGTAGACTGGGATTATATTCATTGGAACTCAGAAGAATTTGGGGAGATCTTATAGAAACATATAAAATTATGAAAGGGATAGATAAGATAGAAGTAGAGAGAATGTTTCCACTGACAGGTGAAGCGAGGACAAGAGGGCAGAGCCTCAAAATTAGAGGGAGCAGATTTAGGATTGAATTGAGAATCATGCTGAGGGATGTGAATCTGTGGAATTCCCTGCCCAGTGAAGTAGTTGAGACTTCCTCATTTAATGCTTTTAAAGCTAAGATAGATACTTTTTTGAACAATAAAGGAGTTAAGGGTTACGGTGAGGGGGTGGGTAAGTGGAGCGAAGTCCACAAAAAGATCAGCTATGATCTTATTGAGTGGGGGAGTGGACTCAAAGAGCAGATAGCCTACTACTGCTCCTAGTGCTGATGTTCTTATCATTCCTAGAGTCACATGAAAATCTTGTGCATCAGGAACTTACTATGGAAATGCCAGCCAGCAGGAGGCAGTGCCTGCTTAACAGACTAATATCCACACACTCTGTCAGACTTTCAGAGGTTTACGTATTTTTCAAGATTAGATTCCCTACAATATGGAAACAGGCCATTTGGCCCAACAAGTCCACACTGACCCTCTGAAGAGTAACCCACCCAGACCCATTCCCCCACCCTATTACTCTGCATTTACCTCTGACTCATGCATCTAACCTACCCATCCCTGAACACTATGGGGCAATTTAGCATGGCCTAACACATCTTTGGACTGTGGGAGGAAACCCACGCAGAAGACACAGGCGAGAATGTGCAAACTCCACACAGACAGTCGCCCGAGGCTGGAATTGAACCCGGGTCCCTGGTGCTGTGGGGCAGCAGTGCTAACCATTGAGCCACCATTGTTCTTGGGATAGATTACAATGGGAATCCCTCAGGGAAGGCTTCACTGGGAGGCAAATGGGAGCCTGCACTGGCTGCTGAAGTGCTAGGGGCTTGGGAAGAGAGGGTGAACGAGTGTCAGACTCAGCTGTCTTCCTGCTGCTGTTCCCTTCCAACAGTGTGGGTCATATCGTTTACAGACCAGGCTTTATGAGCCTCATGGAGGTTTGCTGACTTGTTTCAACGATGCCTCCAGCCTGGTGAAACAGGCTTCCTTTCAACTCTAATCAGACTAAAAACGTGAACAGCGACTCAGCGAAACAGACAAGGGGAGTGAAGTAAAGAGAAGGTAATGGACTGGGTTTCGGCTGCACAGTAAGGAGAGCGAGCAGTCCGAGAGAACATGGGCTTAGGACCACAGAAGGCAAGGCTGCCAGAAGCTCATTGCTCAAACAGTCGTATGTGGGATCTTGCTGTGCACAAATTGACTGCCACCTTGCCCGCAGCGACTTGGCTGCGCAAAAACCACTTCGTTGACCAAAGGGGTTTGAGAGGTTGAGGGGTCTGTCCAGGCGCTACACAAATGCCCTCTGTCTCGAGGAGAGAGCCAACTGATCTTCGGGGAGGTAAGTGGGAGGGAGGAGGTGGAAAAGAGATTGCGTCAAGGACACGGAGTGAGGCAAGCAACACAGCAGCTGGTTGTACCAGGGGAGGGAACACTAACAGAAACAAGGCATTTAATGGGTGACTGCAAAACAGATTGGATTATCAGCACCTAGTTCAGGAGTGATGGGGAAATACAGCTGGATATGAGCAATATGGTTTGTGGGAAATAGACAATGGAGAAAGGCCAGCCTCGAATACATGAATGATGGGATTCGAAAAGCCCTTCTTGTTCTGGGAATGTTTGATGGCGACAGTGGAACAGGAGGCTTTACAACTCAGTTTAAAAGCGTGGATGAAACTTAACTCTGGGCCTAACCAGGTGTAGTACCTGTGCTAGTAAAACTGATCAGGATAGCTTACAAGGAGCATTACTCTGTAACTAACAATGTGGTCTCTTGTTCTGGGAATGTTCAGATGTGGACATTTACTCTAGATCGAGCCTTGTACTATCCTTGTCGTATGAGTGCTAGATGGTGACGGTGTAGAGGGAGCTTTACTCTAGATTTAGCCCTGCACTATCCTTATCATATGAGAATTAGATGGTGATGGTGTAGAGGGAGCTTTACTCTGTACCAAAGTACATGTATCAGTTTCGTTGGGACTATCCGATGAGGACAGAGGGAGCTTTATTTACCATTTGAAAGGGGACATTGAGCTTTACGTTTAGTTGAAAAGGGTCACGGAGGTCTTACTCTATATCGAACGCCATGCTGAACATTTCCTGAGAGCGATTGAATAGCACTGTATTGAGAGGCCTTTAAGTTCAGTTTAAGGGAGCTTCACTTTCCGTTTGAAATAGAAGAGGGAGTTTTACTCTGTATCTAACCCCGTGCTGTCCCTGTCCTGGGAGTGTTTGATGGGACAGTGTAGAGGGAGCTTTACTCTGTATCTAGCCCCGTGCTGTCCCTGTCCTGGGAGTGTTTGATGGGGACAGTGTAGAGGGAGGTTTACCCTGTATCTAGCCCCGTGCTGTCCCTGTCCTGGGAGTGTTTGATGGGGACAGTGTAGAGGGGCTTTACTCTGTATCTAGCCCCGTGCTGTCCCTGTCCTGGGAGTGTTTGATGGGGACAGTGTAGAGGGAGCTTTACTCAGTATCTAACCCAGTGCTGTCTCTGTTCTGGGTGTGTTTGATAGGGACAGTGTAGAGGGGGCTTTACTCTGTATCTAACCTCGTGCTGTCCCTGTCCTGGGAGTGTTTGATGGGGACAGTGTAGAGAGAGCTTTACTCTACAACTAACCCCATGCTGAATGTGTACTGAGAGCACTTGATGGGTACAGTGAAGCGGTAGTTTTACCCTATATCTATCCCTGCGCTCTGTTTGTCCTGGGATTGTTTGATGCAGATGTATAGAGGCATCAATATTTTCAGTTTGAAAGAGTAGAGAGAGCTATATTCTGTGTAGCTGCATGTAGACCGTGATCCTGTCCTTGGGGACAGAGAGCTTAAGATTAGGTTTAAAAGTGTAGCGGAAACTTTACTCTGTACCTAACCACATGTTGTTCCTGTTCTGGGAATGTTTGATGGGGACAGCGTAGACAGAGGTTTAGAAGTGTAGAGGTAGCTTTACTCTGTACCCAACTCGTGCTACTCCTGTCCAGGGAGTGTTTGAAGGGCACGGTGTCACAGGGGTTTTACTTTTAATTTGGAAGAGTAGAAAGAGTATTTAACCTCATGTCACACTGGTCAGCAAAGTGTTTGATGGGATCGCTGGGGAAGGAGCTTTACTGTATATTTAACCCTCTCGGAGCAGTGCCTGTCCAGAGAGTGTTTGATGGAGATAATTTGAAGAGAGCTTTATTTGACATCTAACCCTGTGGTGTGCCTGTCTGGCGTGTTTAATGGGATCAGTGTTGAATTAGTTTTACAGAGTTATACTCTGTATCTAATCCTGTGCTGTCACTGTCCTGGGAGTCATAGAGTCAGAGAGATGTACAGCACAGAAACAGACCCTTCGGTCCAACCCATCCATGCCAACCAGATATCCCAA
>NC_057757.1:9275381-9282192 GCF_004010195.1 Chiloscyllium plagiosum
TCCTCCAACCCTGGCAACATCCTTGTAAATCTTTTCTGAACCCTTTCAAGTTTCACAACGTCTTGCCAATAGGAAGACCAGAATTGCACGCGTTTGATAGAGACAGTGTAGAGGAAGCTTTACTCTGTATCTAATCCTGTGCTGTCCCTGTCCTGGGTGTGTTTGATGGGGACAGTGTAGAGGTAGCTTTAGTCTATATGTAATGCGGTGTTGTCTTTGTCCGGGGAGTATTTGATGGGGGGAATGGTTTAGAGGCAGCTTCACTCTGTATGTAACCCCATGCTGTCCCTGTCCTGGGAGTGTTTGATGGGAACAGTGTAGAGGAAGCTTTGTAACCCTGGGAGTGTTTGATGGGGGGACACTGTAGAGAGAGCTTTACTCTGTATCTAATCCCTTGCAATATCTGACCTGAGTGTCTCTGATGCTGATCCAGTCCCCCGTGTGTATGACCCTCATTCCGACCAGCTGGGGAGAGAGATCATACCAAAGTGTAAATTACAAAAAGTAAATTTGCTTCCCATTTGAGTGGGTTATGTTTTATATGGGCAACTCACATTTGTCTAACCACAGGCTTTGGTCTAAATTCTGAACGTATGCCTGAACGTGCACGCGTGTTACGTATTTGTGGCATGTTTTGAGCAAAATCCAATGCTTATTCGTTCAGTGTTAACTCCAAATTATAAATTTGAGCCCCATCAGAAAATGTGTGTGTTTGAACTCAGTGTGGGCCTCAGGAACCCAGCAACATGACCCTGTCCTCTTCCCCAAAATGGTTTGCTTCTATCCAGTTGCGTGTTAATCCTCAATGACACCCTGAAGAACACTCTAGAATGATGTGCACCACCTTCACCATGGCAATGGTGGGCAGCGATGCCCTAGTCTCCAAAAACATGGGCAGAAACTTCACGCCTTCTGTTGGAGCTGACTGGCACTCCCGCTCTGCCCAAGGGTGGAGCAGAGGGTATGGCTTTCGGTCCCCATTTTTCCTGTGCTCAGCAGCCCTCAGTCACTTGAGCTGACTCCCTTCCAAGCTCATTGATCTCAGGCAAGGAAACTACCCCCGAACCCCCACCCCACTGCCTCTTGCTTTGCACTACCCTTCAGCCTGAACACACACACACATAAAAACACCATTCTACTGCTTGAACCAGGTTGGAGCTGACTGAAGTCTCCCTCGCCACAGTCTGACTCTCTGTGGAAGCAGACGCTTTACCAGCACCCCCAGAGCTGCCTTACCTGACACGTCCTGAGGACTATCCAACATTCAGAAACCTGCCCCTGATTTCCAAGCTCTCCCTTGGTGAGGAACTGTAAGGGTAGGCTTTCTGGTTGGCTCCCAAGGCACTCAGGCCATTGCTAAGTCAATCCTAGAGACTTCGAGCTCTGCAGCACAGTGTGGCAGACACCTCCTGCAGCTGGTATCACCAACACCTTGGCTCATGGTACAGACTGGCACAGGGCATGCCAGTGGTAACAGGTACAGTATCTAACACTAACAAGCATTGGGACATGATGGAACCCCTCCAACAGTGAAAGGTGCAGGGGATTTGATGCCATGTTTTGACCATTCGTGCCTGGCAGTGGCCACCATGCTGTTCAGATGGGAAGGTGGAATCGCAGCAAACAGTGAACAACCTTCAACCAGTGACAGCGGCCAAACACTCACAGGACAGCGATTGAGACAAGGCTGGAGTTTCTCATTTCTACTACAGGGAGCTGGCTGCTGTCTCTTAGTCCTCTCTTTCTCTCTCTGGGAGACATCTGTACACTAACTAGTCTCTCTGAGACCCCTCTTTCTCCAGCATACATCTGTATACTGACTGATGTCTCTTCGTCACATGTCTTAGGGAGATAGCTGTCCAGTGATTGGTGTCCCTCAGTCCTCTCTCTGTCTCTCTTTCTCTCTCTCTCTGGGAGATAGCTGGACAGAGACAGGTGTCTCTCAGACCCCTCTCACTCAGAGATATCTGCCCACTGATGGTGCCTCTTGGTGTCCTCTCACTCAGTGACATATCTGTACATTGATTAGTGTCACTTGGTGACCATCTCTGTCTCTCCTTCTCTCAGGGAGGTATCTGTACACCAACTAGTGTCTCTCAATCTTTCCCCCTCTCTCTCTTTCTCAGAGATATCTGAACACTGACTGGTGTCTCTCAATCTTCTACCTCTCTGGGAAATATTTGTAACCTGATTGGTGTTTATCTGCCCCCTATCTCTCAGGGAGAAATCTGTACCTCACTCAGTGTCTCTCAGTTCTCTCTATCTCTCTCACTGTGAGATATCTGTTCAATGATGGGAGTCTCTCAGTATCCCCTCCTTCTCAGGGATACTGGCTGGTGTTTCACAGTCCCTTAGCAGACAGAGAGACGTCTGTAAACTGATTGGGAATCTCTCAGCCTCCTCTTTCTTTCTCAGAGGTTTATCTGTACAATGACTGGTGTTTTTCAGTTTCTCCCTCAGGGAGAAATCTATACAGTAACTCATGTCTCTCAGTGTGGTATCTGTACACTGACTAGTGAACTTAGATCCCTCTCTTTCAGAGTCATATCTGTAACTCGATGGGTGTTTCTCAATCAATTCTCTGTTAGATAGATCTGTATGCAGACTGGTGTCTCTCAGTCACTCTCTCTGAGGGAGATATCTGTACATTGACTGGCTTCTCTCAATCCCCTATGTTTTAGTGAAATATCTGCACGCTGACTGGTGTCTTTCAGTCCTTGTGCTCTATCTCTCTCTCTCTCTCTCTATCTCTCTCAGGCTCAGGGAGATATCTGTACACTGACTGATCTCTCTCTCTCTCTCTCTCTCAGGAAGCCATAATTTGGAGGTGCTGAAGAAGGGCTTATGCATCCTTTGATGCTGCCTGGCCTGCTGCGCTTTTCCAGCAACACATTTTTAAGCTCTGATCTCCAGCATCTGCAGTCCTCACTTTCTCCCAGGATTCTAGGACACAGAGTTTATAATAAAAGATCAAAGTGTCATACAACTGATGCGATATATTGAACAAACTGAGATTACTGTTCAGTCTTTAATCACTCACCTTGGGGATGCAGGTTTTGATTAATATGTAAATCCCAGAACTTCTTTCGAGTCACAGCCCCGAGATTACTTAAGGTTTTATCAGTGTATTTAAAAAAAGGTGATAGCTCAGAGGTGTGAGGTTAGAGTCTGTCTGTATCCCAACCCACAGTCAGACTAGTCCCATTTCCAAAGTAGTAATTTATAAAATGCAACATTGACTGACTGCCTACGGATTGTGTTTTTTGAACAAAATAGAATGTATCTGGAAATACAAATCTGCAAATGCAAATTCACCCCATAGACTTATATGTGTGGATGGGGGGAGAGTGTGTGTGTGACATAAACCCAAGATCCTGGTTGAGACCATCCTCCTGGGGACTGAACTTGGTTACCAGCCTCTGCTCAGCGACTCCACATTGTTGCTTATCCCGAAGTCCGCCTTGGAGGATGGTCACCTGATGATCTGAGGCCGAATATCCCTGACAGCTGAGGTGTTCCCCGACTGGGAGGGAACATCCCTGTCTGACGATCGTTGCATGGTGTCTATTCATCTACTTGGTCTCACCAATAAACTGTACCTCGGGGCATCCTTACCTGCAGCCAATGAGATAGACAACGTTGGCTGAGCCACATGAGTACCTGCTGTGTATGTGGTGGGTGGTGTACCCACATGTAATGGTAGTATCCATGTTGACACTCTGACACGTCTTGCGGAGGTTGCCATGACAGGGACACATGATGTTGTGGTCAGTGTTGTCCTGAAGGCTGGGCAGGTTGCTGTGAACAATGTTCAGTTTAAGGTTTGGAGGTTGTTTAAAGATGAGAATTGGAGCTGTAGGGAGGTCTTGGTGAGGTGCTCATCCTCATCGGTAACGTGTTGCAGGCTGCGAAGACCATGGCGTCGTTTCTCCATTCCCAGGAAGTACTGGACAATGAAGAGTACCCTATCGGTGGTGTCCTGCATCTGTCTCCTGAGGATCTCATTACGGTTACTTGCTGGGACACATTGGAACTGGCGATCTATGAGTTGAGCATCGTATCCCGTTCTTATGGGACCTCTTCATGTGTCCGTCACATTCCTCCTCATCTGAACAGATCCTGTGTATGTTGGGGGGGGGGGGGGCTTTGGGTGGAAGCTGGAGAAGTGCAGCATCATGAGGTGTGTTTATGGTAGAGTGAGGTACTGAGGTCCCTGTCCTTGAGATGGGTGTGTCCAAGAATGAGACTGAAGAGTAGTGCTTGATGGTGGGATGAAACTTGTTGATATCACTGTGTTGCTGTTTCAGTGATTCCTCGCCATGGGTCTGGTGGAAGAAAATGCCGTCAATGTATCTGGTTGGTCAGAAGTCCTGCACAGCAAAGAAGCCTTGCTCAAACTAGTGCATGAAAATGTTGGCATATTGGGGTGCAAATTTGGTCCCCATGGCTGTTCTGTGTGTCTGGATGAAGAACTAGTTGTCGAAGGTGAAGACGTGGTCGGGTTTGAAGGGGATGAGTTGTAGGACGGTGCTCGGAGATTGGCAGTTGTTGGTAGTGAGTGATGAGACTGTTGCCACGATGCCATCATTGTGGGGGATGCTGGTGTCGAGTGCTGAAACATCCATTGGGATGAGGAATGTTTCGCATTCACACACACATACACACACACACACATGCACATGTTTACACATACACATTCCTACACGCTCACTTGCACAAACACACACACATGCACATGTTTACACATACACATTCCTACACGCTCACTTGCACACACACGTGCACACACACACACGCGCGTGCACACACGCACACACGTGTCTTTTGTTCAAAAAGCACACAATCTGTCAGTCAATGTTACATTTTATAAATTCCTACTTTGGAATCTAGGTTGGTGCAATACATCGCATCAGTTGTATGGCACTTTGATCTTTGACGATAAATTCTGTGTCCAATGATCCATCCACACTAGCTACCTGACAAAGGAACAGTGCTCCAAAAGTATATACTTTCAAATAAACCTGATAGACGATAACCTGGCATTGTGGGATTTTAAACTCTCTCAGGGAGATATCTGTACACTGACTGGTATCGTTCAGATCCCACACCCCAATCCCTATCTCAGGGAGATATCTGTACACTGACTGGTATCACTCAGAACCCCCTCCCTCTCAGGGAGATATCTGTACACTGGCTGGTGTCACTGAGTACCCCCTCTCTCTCAGGGAGTTATCTTTACACTGACTGGTATCGTTCAGATCCCACACCCCAATCCCTATCTCAGGGAGATATCTGTACACTGACTGGTATCTCTCAGATCCCACTCCCCAATCCCAATCTCAGGGAGATATCTGTACACTGACTGTGTCTCTCAGATCCCACACCCCACTCCCTATCTCAGGGAGATATCTGTACACTGACTGGTGTCACTCAGAACCCCCTCCCTCTCAGGGAGATATCTGTACACTGGCTGGTGTCACTCAGAACCCCCTCCCTCTCAGGGAGGTATCTGTACACTGGCTGGTGTCACTGAGTACCCCCTCTCTCTCAGGGAGATATCTGTACACTAACTGGTATCGTACAGATCCCACACCCCAATCCCTATCTCAGGGAGATATCTGTACACTGACTGGTATCGTTCAAATCCCACATCCCAATCCCTATCTCAGGGAGATATCTGTACACTGACTGCTGTCTCTCAGTGACCCTTCTCTCTGTCGGGGAGATACCTGTACACGCTGGAAATGTGTTGCTGGAAAAGCGCAGCAGGTCAGGCAGCATCCAGTGAACAGGAGAATCGATGATTCGGGCATAAGCCCTTCTTCAGGAATATCTCCCAGTACCCCCTCTCTCGCAGGGAGATATCTGTACACTGCCTGGTGTCACTCAGTACCCCCTCTTTCTCAGGGAGATATCTGCACGCTGGCTAGTGTCACTCAGTACCCCCTCTCTCGCGCAGGGAGATATCTGTACACTGGCTGGTGTCTCTCAGTACCCCCTCTTTCTCAGGGAGATATCTGTACACTGGCTGGTGTCACTCAGTACCCCCTCTCTCTCAGGGAGTTATCTGTACACTGGCTGTTGTCACTTAGTACCCCCTCTCTCGCAGGGAGATATCTGTACACTGACTGGTGTCTCTCAGTACCCCCTCTCTCTCAGGGAGATATCTGTACACTGGCTGGTGTCACTCAGTACCCCCTCTCTCGCAGGGAGATATCTGTACACTGACTGGTGTCTCTCAGATCCCTGTCTCTCAGGGAGATATCTGTACACTGACTGGTGTCACTCAGTACCCCCTCTCGCAGGGAGATATCTGTACACTGGCTGGTGTCACTCAGTACCCCTCTGTCTCACAGGGAGATATCTGTACACTGACTAGTGTCACTCAGTACCCCTCTCTCTCACAGGGAAGTATCTGTACACTGGCTGGTGTCACTCAGTACCTCCTCTCTCACAGAGAGGTATCTGGACACTGGCTGGTGTCACTCAGTACCCCCTCTCTCTCAGGGAGATATCTGTACACTGATTGGTGTCACTCTGTACCCCCTCTCTCTCAGGGAGATATCTGTACACTGACTGGTATCGTTCAGATCCCACCCCCAATCCCTATCTCAGGGAGATATCTGTACACTGGCTGGTGTCTCTCAGATCCCACGCCCCAATCCCTATCTCAGGGAGATAGCTGTACACTGACTGGTGTCTCTCAGATAGACAATAGACAATCGGTGCAGGAGTAGGCCATTCAGCCCTTCGAGTCTGCACCGCCATTCAATATGATCATGGCTGATCATTCCTAATCAGTATCCTGTTC
>NC_057757.1:9284964-9285930 GCF_004010195.1 Chiloscyllium plagiosum
CATCTTTGTGACAGGCCAATTTCAGCTCCTGATTTAACTTACATCCGACATCCAGACTACTGTTTGGGGGCCTGTAGATGACTCCCAAGAGGGTTTTTTTTACCCTTTAGTATTTCGTGCTCTATCCACACTGACTCTACATCCCCTGACTCTAGGTCCCCCGTGCAAGGGACTGAATATCGTCCCTTATCAACAAGGCCACCCCACCCCCTCTGCCTGTCAGTCTGTCCTTACGATAGCACGTGTAGGCTTGTATATTCATTTCCCAGGCCCTGTCCACTTGAAGCCACGTCTCAGTTATCCCCACAATATCGTATCTGCCAATTTCCAAAAGAGCCTCAAGCTCATCCATCTTATGTCTAATGCTTCGTGCATTTCATGTATAGTGTTTTTAATTTGTTACTGCTCTCACCCTTCCCATCAACCCCTATTTCACTCAACCTTACAGCATGATCCCTTTCCGAGTTTTCTGCCTCATTGATACAGTTGTCTTTCTTGACTTCTCTTGTTCTAACTTTCCCTTCAATTTCCTTTTTAAACATCCAGTTTGTCCCCCCCCCTACTTAGTTTAAATGTAGCGGTGTTGCAGTAGAAAACCTGCCTGCCAGAAAACCTTGCTGCCTGTACACTGGCTGGTGTCACTGAGTACCCCTCTCTCTCAGGGGGATACCTGTACACTGACTGGTATCATTCAGATCACACACCCCAATCCCTATCTCAGGGGGATATCTGTACAGGGACTGGTATCGTTCAGATCCCACACCCCAATCCCTATCTCAGGGCAATATCTGTACACCGACTGGTGTCTTTAAGACAGCTCTCTCTCTCTCAGGGAGATGATATCTGTGCACTGACTGGTGTCTCTCAGTGGCCCCTCTCTCTGTCAGGGAGATACCTGTACATTCACCAGCATCTCTCAGACCACACTCACTCTCAGGGAGGTTTCTGTACACTGACTGGTGTCAC
>NC_057757.1:9286430-9304469 GCF_004010195.1 Chiloscyllium plagiosum
CCAACCTCTGCGTGAAAAAGTTGCCCCTTAGGTCTCTTTTATCTCTTTCCCCTCTCACCCTAAACCCATGCCCTCTAGTTCTGGACTCCCCGACCCCAGGGAAAAGACTTTGCCTATTTACCCTATCCATGCCCCTCATAATTTTTTAAACCTCTAGCCTCCGACGCTCCAGGGAAAACAGCCCCAGCCTGTTCAGCCTCAATCCTGGCAACATCCTTGTGAATCTTTTCTGAACCCTCTCAAGTTTCACAACATCTTTCCGATAGGAAGACTAGAATTGCACGCAATATTCCAAAAGTGGCCTCACCAATGTCCTGTACAGCTGCAACATGACCTCCCAACTCCTGTACTGAAAATGTGTTGCTGGAAAAGCGCAGCAGGTCAGGCAGCATCCAAGGAGCAGGAGAATCGACGTTTTGGGCATGAGCCCTTCTTCAGCTCATGCCCAAAACGTCTATTCTCCTGCTCCTTGGATGCTGCCTGACCTGCTGCGCTTTTCCAGCAACACGTTTTCAGCTCTGATCTCCAGCATCTGCAGTCCACACTTTCTCCTCTCAACTCCTGTACTCAATACTCTGACCAATAAAGGAAACCATACCAAACGCCTTCTTCACTATCCTATCTACCTGCGACTCCACTTTCAAGGAGCTATAAACCTGCATCTGAGGTCTCTGTTCAGCGACACTTCCTAAGACCTTACCATTAAGTGTATAAGTCCTGCTAAGATTTGCTTTCCCAAAATGCAGCACATTGCATTTATCTGAATTAAACTCCATCTGCCACTTCTCAGCCCATTGGCCCATCTGGTCCAGATCCTGTTGTAATCTGAGGTATACCTCTTCGCTGTCCACTGCACCTCCAATACATAACTGCAGCTCACAGAGAGAGACAGAACACCAGCTCACTGAGGGGGGAGAGAGAGAAGAGAGAGAGAGAGAGAGAGAGAGAACAAGAAAACACCAACTCACAGAGAGAAAGAGAGAGAGACAGACAGACAGAACTGCAGTTCACAGAGAGAGAGAGACAGAACACAAGCTCACAGAGAGAAAGGGACAGAACAGCAGCTCACAGAGAGAAAAAACAGCAGCTCACAGAGAGAGAGAGAGCTCCACTCCACTCCACAGCTTGAGCTCCACTCCACTTACCCGCCTGCTCCCTTTAACCTGACATGAAATGACAAACCTGTCTCAATTCTCCATCAGTTTATTCTGTCCATCCCACTGCAGGTGAGTGGATCCGACAGATTCACAAGCCTTTCAGAGGCATTACTCCCCACCTCTGTTTTCAGCCTGCCATCTCTAAGCCAAAAACAATAATCTGTTCACCCCGCTCCCCCCCTCCCCACCCTTCCCATGGGTGTCATGAGATTTGGAACAGAGGGCAACATGAAAACACTTCATCATGGCAGTGCTCTGGAAATCAAATTCCACCACCCTGCAATCAAAGGATTTCATAAAACTACGTGAGATTCCCTAACTGACCTGTCAGAGGTCCTACAACACGGAGACAGGCCCTTCAGCCCTCGATGTTGCACCGACCTGTGAAACCAATCTGAAGCCCATCTAACCTACACTATTCCATTCTCGTCCATATGTTTATCCAATGCCCATTTAAATGCCCCTGAAGTTGGCGAGTCTACCACTGTTACAGGCAGTACATTCCATGCCCCTACTACTCTGAGTAAAGAAACTACCTCTGACATCTGTCCTATATCTATCACCCCTCAATTTAAAGCTATGTCCCCAATGCTAGCCATCACCATCCGAGGAAAAAGGCTCTCCCTGTCCACCCTATCTAACCCTCTGATTATCTTATATGTCTCTATTAAGTCACCTCTCAACCTTCTTCTCTCTAACGGAAACAGTCTCAAGTCCCTCAGCCTTTCCTCATAAGACCTTCCCTCTGAACCAGGCAACATCCTAGTAAATCTTCTCTGAATCCTTTCTAAAGCTTCCACATCCTTCCTATAATGCGGTGACCAGAACTGGATGCAATATTCCAAGTGCGGCCGCACCAGAGTTTTGTACAGCTGCAGCATGACCTCATGGCTCCAAAAGTCAATCCCTCTACCAATAAAAGCTAACATACTGTATGCCTTCTTAACAACCCTATCAACCTGGGTGGCAACTTTCAAGGATCTATGTACATGGACATCAAAATCTCTCTGCTCATCCACACTACCAAGAATCTTACCATTAGCCCATAGAACATAGAAGAATACAGCGCAGTACAGGCCCTTTGGCCCTCGATGTTGCGCCGATCCAAGCCCACCTAACCTATACTAACCCACTATCCTCCATATACCTATCCAATGCCCGCTTAAATGCCCATAAAGAGGGAGAGTCCACCACTGCTGCTGGCAGGGCATTCCATGAACTTACGACTCGCTGAGTGAAGAACCTACCCCTAACTTCAGTCCTATATCTACCCCCCCTTAATTTAAAGCTATGCACCCTTGTAATACCCGACTCCATACGCGGGAAAAGGTTCACACTGTCAACCCTATCTAACCCCCTAATCATCTTGTACACCTCAATCAAGTCACCCCTAAACCGTCTTTTCTCTAATGAAAACAGCCCCAAGTATCTCAGTCTTTCCTCATACGATCTTCCTTCCATACCAGGCAACATCCTGGTAAACCTCCTCTGCACCCGTTCCAGTGCCTCCACATCCTTCCTATAGTATGGCAACCAAAACTGCACACAATATTCCAGATGCGGCCGCACCAGAGTCTTATACAACTGCATCATGACCTCAGGACTCCGGAACTCAATTCCTCTACCAATAAAAGCCAGTACGCCATATGCCTTCCTCACCACACTATTTACCTGGGTGGCAACTTTCAGAGATCTGTGTACATGGACACCAAGATCCCTCTGCTCATCCACACTACCAAGTATCCGACCATTAGCCCAGTACCCCATCTAAAGGCATCGAGAGCATTGATACATACCACATGCTCCTTCTCCAAGGACACCCTGCTTTATCCTCAATCATAGAATAGCCTTTATCCTCAATCATAGAATAGAATCCCAACAGTGTGGCATGAGAGAATTGACCCATCAAACCCCACCAACCATCCAAAGAGCATCCCACCTGGAGCACTCCATCCTTGTACCACTGCATTTCCCATGGCTGATCCACCTATTCTGCACAATCCTGGACACTGTGGACAATTTCGCACAAATGACCCACCTAACCCACAAATATTTGAACTGTGCAAGGAAACCAGAGCACCTGGAGGGGGCCCACACAATCATAGGGGAATGTGCAAACTCCACACTGGCTGTTGACCAAGGCTGGACTCCAATTTAAATCAAAACAGATGATCCCTGTGCATTGTCACATTGCTGTTTATTGGAGACATATTGCCCAGAGAGACATCTTGAGATTCAGAAAGAGACAATATAAATTCAGTCAACTCCTGCCGAGTTAATGTGATTAACAACAACATCAGTACTCCAACAGTGTCATCAGACCTCGTACCTACTCTATCATTTACGATTTTGAAACCATGGGAAGTTTGTTACCAGCTTCGATGACAGCCATAATGCTCTGACCACTTTGAGCCACTGCAAGTCAGTTCTAATAGATATCAATAGATTGAATCTAAACAGGATGCCCCACAACAGGAAGTGCTCTGACACTCAATGCCCGTAAGTCAAGGTCATTTTCCTAAAACCACTCACGTCTGGCAATAACATTGAAGATATTTTATACAGTAACCTTTCAGTCTCAATTGTCAGTTCCAGTCCACGAAGCAGCCAGTAACATGCACCAGTGAATTGAATACTAACAGCAGCATTGCCCTGGCAGGAGAGATTGAGGAGCTTGAAGCTGTCTTCTCTGGAGTATCTAAACATGAAACACTTCAAATGAACAAAAATCTTCAAGAGCTCGAGAGGATAGATACAGGAAGGATGTGCTCCTAGGCTGGTGTGCCTGGAATAAAATAAGCACTAACTACGGTATCTTTAACCAACATTCCCTTTAGCTGCATAAATGTTTAAGNNNNGACAGCGAGGACATAAAAATCAAGGCCAATGGCTCTGCAATTTCCTCCCTTGCTTCCCAGAGAATCCTAGGATAAATGCCATCAGGCCCAGGGGACTTATCTATTTTCACCTTTTCCAGGATTTCCAACACCTCTTCTCTACATACCTCAAGGCCATCCATTCTACTTATTTGTGCCTCAGTATTCTCATCGACAACAATGCCCTGTTCCTGAGTGAATACTGAAGAAAAGTATTCATTCAGTGTCTCCGCAATCTCTTCTGCCTCCACACGCAACTTCCCACTACTATCCTTGTCTGGACCTATTCCTACCCTAGTCATTCTTTTATTCCTAACATACCTATAGAAAGCCTTAGTGTTTTCCCTAATCCTATCTACTAAGGACCTTTCATGTCCCCTCCTTGCTGCTTTTAGCTCTCTCTTCAGGTCCTTCCTGGCTACCCTATAACTCTCAATCGCCCCAATTGAACCTTCACGTCTCATCTTGAGGTAGGCCGCCCTCTTCCATTTAACAAGGGATTCCAATTCCTTATTAAACCACGGCTCCCTCGCACGACCCTTTCCTTCCTGCCTGACAGGTACATAATTATCAAGGACACTCAATAGTTGCCCCTTGAACAAGTTCCACATATCATTTACACTCTTGCCTTGGAGTCTACTTTTCCAAGCCACACATCCTAAGTCATGCCTCACCGCATCATAATTTCCCTTACCCCAGCTATAATTCTTGCCCTGTAGTACACACTTATCCCTCTCCATCACAAGTGTAAAAATCACCGAATTATGGTCACTATCCCCAAAGTGCTCACCTACCTCTAATTCTAACACCTGGCCTGGTGTATTCCTGTATTCCTGTAGCTCCTTCTAAAACGAATCACCTCACACTTTTCCACATTCAACTCCATTTGTCACCTCTCAGCCCAGCTCTGCAACTTATCTCTGTCCTTCTGGAACCTACAACATCCTTCGTCACTATCCACAACTCCAACAACTTTAGTGTCATCTGCAAATTTACAAGCCCATCCTTCTCGCCCTCATCCAAGTCATTTATAAAAATGACAAACAGCAGTGGACCCCAAACAGACCCTTGCAGTACACGACGAGTGACTGAACTCCAGGACGAACATTTCCCATTAACCACCACCCTCTGTCTCATGCCGACCAAAGTGTCCGAGCAAACTAACCCCATTTCCCACACTTGACCTTCTAATCCTTTCCTATGCATATATTTGTCCAAAGGCCTTTCAAGTGTTGTTAATGTACACGCCTCAACCACTTCCGCAGGCAGCTCATTCCATATGCGTACCACCCTCTGTGTAAAAAAACGTTGCCCCTCAGATTCCCTTTCTTTCTTTCCCCCCTCACCTTAAACTGATGCCCTCTAGCCCTCAATTCCCCAACCATGGAAATTCACTCTATCCATGCCTCTAAATCTTATACACTTCTATAAGATCCCCAGTCAGTCTCCTGCGCTCGAAATAAAAAAAATCTCAGCCAGTTCAACCTCTCCCTCTCACTCAGTCCCTTCAGACCTGGCAACATCCTTGTAAACCTCCCCTGCACACTATCCAGTTTAATAACATCCTTCCAATAGCAAGGTGACCAAACCTGAACACAGTACTCCAAGTGCGGCCTCACCAACGTCCTGTATAACTGCAACATAACTTCCCAACTTCTATACTCAATGCCCTGACTGATGAAGGCCAGTGTGCCTAAAGCCTCCTTCCCTGCACTGTCTACCAGGGACTCCACTTTCAGAGAACATTGCACCTGAACTCCAAGGTCCCTCAGTTTGATGGGGATACTCTGTTCCACTACACAACTTAAGGCCCTCCCATTCACCATGAAACTCCTCCCTTGCCAACTTTTATAGGTGTGCCATCGAGAGCATTCTGTCTGGATGTATCACTACCTGGTATGGCAATTGTACCATTCAGGATCGGAGACGGTTACAGAGAGTGGTGAACCCGGCCTGGACAATCACAAAGGCCAACCTCCCATCTATAGAATCCATCTACCAGGCCCGCTGTCAGGGAAAGGCCGCCAGCATTCTCAAAGATCCACCCCCCACCCTGGCAATGTTTTTCTACAACCTCTACCATCGGGGAGAAGGTACAGAAGCCTGAACACACGCACCAGCCGGTTCGGAAACAGTTTCTACCCGACTGTTGTTAGAATATGGAATGGACTCTCAAACTCTGAACATTCGCCTGTCCCTGTGTTTTCGTTTTTGCCGCTGTTTACCCATTATTTACTGATCTATGTTACTTAACTCTGTGATCGGCCTGTATTGCTTGCAAGACAAAGCTTTCCACTGTGCCTTGGTACACGGGACAATAAATTCAATTCAATTTAATTCAATTCAATTCTCTTGACTTTCCAAAATGCAAGACCTCACACTTATCTGTATTAAACTCCAATTGCCTTCCAGATGAAGGACAACAGAAAGCACAAGTCAGGTTTGTGCGGTGAACAAGATTCGCTATCGATTACTAATTGATAGATTCTAACCACAGGGAAACAATTTTGAATGACATACCTCAGAGTTAAAATTATTCTGAATCTCAACCCCCTCTACCCACATGCAGACGGAAGAATAAATTGTGTGCGCTGGGATTGGGCTTCAGCCCCCAAGACTGTGCAAGAAGAGTCGGCCATTCGGACCCTCGCGCACGTTCCGTCATATAATAGGATCATGGCTGACCCACGATTTCTCAGATCCACTTTCCTGCCACTTTCCCCAACTGACTCCCAGCCTGATCAAAAATCTCTCTCACTCATAAGTCTACACAAGGACTCTGTCCTCACAGCTGCTCTGTGAGAAAGCATTCCAAACACTCTCAACCCTCAGAGATTCCTCCCCATCTCAGTGTTAAAATGGCACCCCTTGATTTGGAGATGATGTTGTCTGGTCTGACACACTCACATGAGGGGAAACATCCTCTCAGCATACCCTGCCAAAGCTCTTAACAATCCCCCATGTTTCAATGAAATCACCTCAGTCTTATAAATTCTAGTGAATAGGGGTCCAACCTGTTTCACCTTTGCTCATAAGACAATCCCTCCTTACCAAGGATCGTCCTGGGTGTAGGTTTATTAGCTTCCTTCCAGCTCAGCGAGCAAACCTACATCCAGAACCTGAGCTACAAATCTTAAAACTTGCTCAGGATCATCCTAGTGAATGTGCTCTCAACTGCCCCTAATCGTTCCTTAAACACAGGGACCATCTTTGTGCATGATGCCTTTCAGACTTATAGGAGGTATCAAGCTCCACACAGAAGGGTAAGTTAACACAAATAACAACTTCAACAGGGCACTGGTGAGAGTCATCTGGAAGGTGGTGTACAATACTAGTGACCATACCCTTAGAAGGATGTGCTGGAAACAGTTTAGACCACACTAATACCTGGAATGAGCAGATCAACTTATGAGGAAAGTGTTGCCAGGCTAGGCCTGTATTCCTCTGGAGTTGAGACGGGTCAGAGGTGACTTAATTGAAACAGAGAAGATCCCGACAAGACTTGACCTGACGGGTGATGAAGGGAGTCGAGAGTGTGGTGCTGGAAAAGCACAGCCGGTCAGGCAGCACCCGAGGAGCAGGAGAACCGTTGTTTCAGGCATAAGCCCTTCATCAGGAATGAAGGGTGAAGGGCTGTTGCTCGAAACGTCAATCCTCCTGCTCCTCGGATGCTGCCTGACCTGCCTTGCTTTTCCAGCACCACACTCTCGACTCTAACCTGCAGTCTTTACTTTCGCCTGGGTGGTGAAAGAATGGTCAGTTCCTGTGAGAGTATTCACACTGGGGGGGGGGGAGGTCATGTTTTAAAAAGAGGGGTGCCCATTTAAAATAGAGATGAAGAAATACTTTATAATTCTCTCCGAGGGTTGTAATTTTTGGAATTTCCTTCCTTTTTGAGGCAGCTGGTGCACAGTCGTTCAATGTTTTTTTTAAAGGCAGAGATCAATAGACTCTTGATGATCCAACAGGATGAAAGATTATCAAGAGGCTATGCGGTGATTACTTATTGAATGGTGAAATATACTCAAAAGGCCCGAGAGACCAATTCAAGGTGGAACATACAAAGCCTAACCATGTTTTAACATTCGATGAACGCTTGAGGACCCTGGGTTTATCTTTGATGGAGTTTCGAAGGATATGGGGGGGGAATCTAATTAAAATATACAGAATACTGAATGGCCTGGACAGAGAGGATGTTGGGAAGATGTTTCCCATCGGTAGGAGGAACTAGGACCCAAGGGCACAGCCTTAGAGTGAAGGGAAGAGCTTTTAGAACGGAGATAAGGAGAAACATCTTCAGCCTAGAGAGTGGGGATTCACTGCCACAGAAGGCTGTGGGGGCCAGGTCGTTGGGTATATTTAAGACGGAGATAGATAGGTTCTTGATTGTCAAGAGGACCAAGGGTTATGGGGAGAATTGGGTTGAGAGATTTATCAACCATGGTTGAATAACACAGCAGACTGAATGGCCTAACTTCTCCTCCTACTTCTGACTGGGAGAAAGTGAGGGCCGCAGATGCTGGAGATTAGAGTCCGAGAGAGCGGTGCTGGAAAAACACAGCCAGTCAGGCAGCGTCCGAGGAGCAGGAGAATCGACGTTTCAGGCATAAGCCCTTCATCCCTCATTCCTGACGAAGGGCTTTTGCCCGGAACATCGATTCTCCTGCTCCTCGGATGCTGCCTGACCTGCTGTGCTTTTCCAGCTCCACACTCTCGACTCCTATGTCTGACAATCTAACCAGACACCTTCCTTTTCAGTCTCCCTTGTGCATGTATTCCTTCTGATTCACTGGTGTCGGGGGGTGGGAGGGGGGGGCCTGGTATTGGTCGGACAGTGGTGGGAGAACAGGTGTGTGCGAGATTTCCCGGGGCATCCGAAATGAAGGATCCTTTTTCAGCACACCAGCCAAATGCCAATTTGGTTTGCAAATGAGAAGTTATTCCTGGAATAGCTTTTAATATGCAAACCAGGGGAAGGACGAGGGAGGCGGAACTCCTACAAGTGAACACAAATCTTCCTCCTCAGCCCAACGGCCAGCCACCTTTTCCAGCATCACTGCCCCATCCTTCAGTTTTCCTCCCCCCTCGTTTCCCCAAAGCGGAAGGAGCTTCCTGGGGAACGCCATTGGCCCTACCTGCCCCCAAAGGCAGGGGGAGCACCAAGGGAAGGGATTGCCTAGTGGCGTTATTACTAGACTATTGACCAAGCTAATATACCAGGGATCCGGGTTCAACTCCCATCACAGGAAATGGTGGAATTTGAATTCAATAAATATCTCGAATTGACAATCTAAAGATCGTCATGAGTCGTGATAGTCTGATGGTCGTGAAAACCCATCTTGTTCACTAATTCTGGTCTCCTTCCTATCGGAAAGGAACTTGAAAGGGTTCAGAAAAGATTTACAAGGATCTTGCCAGGGTTCGAGCTACAGGGAGAGGCTGAACAGGCTGGGGCTGTTTTCCCTGGAGCGTCGGAGGCTGAGGGCTGACCTTATAGAGGTTTATAATATCATAAGGGGCATAGATAGGGTAAATAGACAAAGTCTCTTCCCTGGGGTGGGGGAGTCCAGAACTAGAGGGCAGAGGTTTAGGGTGAGAGGGGAAAGACCTAAGGGGCAACATTTTCATGCAGAGGGTGGTATGTGTATGGAATGAGCTGCCAGAGGAAGTGGTGGAGGCTGGTACAATCGCAACATTTAAGAGGCATTTAGATGGGTATATGAATAGGAAGGATTTGGAGGGATATGGGCCGGGTGCTGGCAGGTGGGATTAGATTGGGTTGGGATATCTGGTCAGCATGGACAGGTTGGACCGAAGGGTCTGTTTCCATGCTGTACATCTCTGACTATGATGCCCTTTAGGGAAGGAAACTGCCAACCTTAACTGGTCTGGCCTACATGTGACTCCAGACCCACAGCAATGTGGTTGACTGTCAAATGCCCTCTAGGTAACCACGGATGGTGAGCAATGCTCTCGTCCTGTGAATGAATAAATAAACCACCTACTTCCCCTCATCCCCTAACTGCTGTCATCCTGGCTTTCCGCAATGATTGAGTGTTTTTTGAGGAAGTAATGAAGAGGATTGAAGAAGGCAGAGCGGTGGATGTGATCTATATGGACGTCAGTAAGGTGTTCGACAAGGTTCCCCATGGGAGACTGGTTAGCAAGGTTAGACCACATGAAATACAAGGAGAGCTAGCTACTTGGATGCAGAACTGGCTTGAAGGTAGAAGACAGAGGGTGGTGGTGGGTTGCTTTTCAGACTGGAGGCCTGTGACCAGTGGTGAGTCACAGGGATCAGTGCTTTGTCCACTGATTTTCATCATTGATATAAATGATTTGGATGTGAACGTAAGAGGTGTAGTTAGTAAGTTTGCAGATGACACCAAAATTGGAGGTGTAGTGGACAGCGAAGAGGGTAAACTCAGGAGAACGAGACCTTGATCAGATGGGCTAATGGGCTGACGAGTGGCAGATGGAATTTAATTTAGATAAATGTGAGGTGCTCCATTTTGGAAAGACAGATCAGGGCAGGACTTTTACACTTAGCCATAGAACCCCAACCGTGTGAAAACAGGCCATTTGGCCCAACAAATCCACACTGATCCTCTGAAGAGTAATCCACCCAGACCCATTCCCCTCCCTTATTACTCGACATTTACCCCTGACTAATGCACCTAACCTCCACATCCCTGAACACTATGGGGCAATTTAGCATGATCAATTCACCCAAACCTGCATAGCTTTGGATTATGGGAGGAAACCGGAGCACCCGGTGGAAACCCACGCAGACATGGGGGAGAATGTGCAAATTCCACACAGGCAGTCGCCCGAGACTGGAATCCTTTCACTGTGCCTCGGTGCACGTGACAATAAATTCAATGCTAACCACTGAGGCACCGTGCCACCCTCTTAATGCTAAGGTCCTAGTGAGTTTTGCTGAACACAGAGACCTTGGAGTGCAGGTTCATAGCTCCTTGAAAGTGGAGTCGCAGGTTGGATAGTGAAGGTGGCATTTGGTATGCTTTCCTTTATTGGTCAGAGTATTGAGTACAAGGGTTGGGAGGTCATGTTGCGGCTGTATAGGATGTTGGTTCGGCCACTTTTGAATATTGCGTGCAATTCTGGTCACCCCGCTATCAGAATGATGTTGTGAAACTTGAAAGGGTTCAGAAAAGATTTACAAGGATGTTGCCAGGGTTGGAGGGTCTAAGCTATAGGGAGAGGCTGAACAGGCTGGGGCCGTTTTCCCTGGAGCGTCAGTAAGACATCCGACAAGTTCCTGAATGGTACACTCATACGTTTATGGAATGAGCTGCCAGAGGAAGTGGTGGGGACGGGGTACAATTACAGCATTTAAAAGGCATCCGGATGGGTATATGAAAAGGAAGGGTTTAAGAGGGATTCTGGGCCAGGTACTGGCAAATGGGACTCGATTAGGTTGGGATATCTAGTGAGCATGGGCGAGTTGGACCGAAGGGTCTGTTTCCGTGCTCTAAGGAATGCCATGAAGCGTCTCAGAGCAAGAACAGCTTGGAGAGTCTTCTTGCAGCAGAATGGGGAGGTCCATGGTAACTCAAAAAGAAAGAAAATGCCCACTGGCATCAGTCCCACTGCTTCACTGATAAAAATATTAAACACATCCTGAGTTTAGGCCCAAAGCCGGGAAGTCCCAGTTACCTGCAAGGTGACGGCAACTCCTGGTCGTGGTAAGGCACTGGAGCCAGGGACTCCTGGTTATTGGTGATGTGGCAGCACCAGGGGAGCTAGGGGCTCCTGGTTGCCGGGGGAGTATAGGTCCAACAATGAGACCAGGCCTCATTGGGCGGTGTTGGTGAGGTGGGCCCAGCTGAGAAGAGATGGCACCTGAGGAACAGTGACTCCAAACTCAGTGGGTCTGAGACAGGCACCGGTCGAGGTGGGGTGACAATGCAGGTGTCCCTGGTGAGCTGGCTCTGGGCCGAGGAGGCCTAACGTACACATTTATATTTGAGGCCTATTCTAAATTACACTGGATTGTGGCGATGGTTGGAGCTGTTCGCTGTATTTTACGGCATCGTTCACCATAAAATACAAGCGACAACAAATCACACATACCTCCCACCCTCAACCTCAAGAGCAGACAAACATCACCTTTACATCCATCATTGTTAGGTGACGTTATAACGCGACAAATCAACCACCTGCCCCATCATCCAACCTGATTACGGTCAATTTAGGATTTCACGTCTGGCCCATCGCCCTCGATTGCTTTTTGTGCTGGTCAAGCCCAAATCTCAAATAAATCTATTTTATCTCAGAATAAAAGTGTGAACACACCAGAGAGAGAGAGAGATTTTTATCTCTGAATAAAAATGTGAACACGAGAGAGAGACAGAGACAGAGAGAGAGAGCAGAAGCAATTTGCAAGAATGGTTCCAGAGATGAGAAACTTCAGCGGCAAGGACAGATTGAAAGAGCTGGGATTGTTCTCCCCAGAAAGACGACGTGCAAGAGGAGATCTGATAAAAAAGGTTTTCAAAGTAATGAGTGGGCCGGACAGACTGGGTAGGGAGACTCTGGTTCTGAGCGTAACAGAATGAGAGGAGCATCGATTTAAAGTGACATTCGAATAAAGTGAGGGTGATGACAGAAACTATTTTTCCTCACAGCGAGTTGTTAGGGTCTGGAACGCTCTGCCAGGAAACGTGATGGAGGCGGGTTCCAATGAGCCGTTCAAGAGGGCACTGGATGGTTATTGGATGGAAAGTGTGTGCAGGGAAAAGGAGACTCAGCTGGAGCTTGGGACTAGGCAGGAGAATGGTTGCAGCCACAAGGAAGAATGGTTTCTCCTTTGCTCCATGACGATTCTGTTATTCCACAGCTCAGGTTCCCCAGCTCCCTGCGGGAATTCCAAAGATTCCCACCGGTGTGAAACATCTCCTCATCGGCGTTCAAAATGGCCGATTCCCCATCCCGAGGTTGCAACCCACCTTTGTTCCAGAATCTCCAGCTACGGCTCGGGAAGGGGAATGGTTCCCATTTTGGTATCTCCCTCTCCGTCACTGAAGAGTTCAAAACTGTTGGACAAAGCAGATTGGCTTGGCACTAGTGGTGGCAAGGAGGGATCAAGTTGGGCCAACTTGTCTTCCTTCCAACGACGCCACCTGGTGACAGCACCAAGGAAGGGCTAGATGGTCGGGAGGCCCAGCTTTCAGAGGAGGCCCCATCGCCATAGCGAGGCCAGTGGGGAAGTGACCCTACCAGAGCGCTGGGTGATGCGGTATCCCTTGAGTCACGATCACGAGCGAGCAGACCATCCGCTTGCTCCCAGTGGGATCCTACTGTGCGGACATTGGGGGAGGTGGGGGGGTGGAGTGGGCAACCATCTCTCCCCCTCGGTCAGATTGCGATTGGTCATCCCACGGCCATTGGGGCCATCCTGATGGAGTGAACAGGAATGCTGATGGGGCCTGGCCAGGAATCTCACCAGGCCCGGGCTCTTGCGAGCTGCAAGAACATTCCGGAACCCGTCCAGCTGGGGCTGATGGTTACCTCAGGAGGAACGGCGTCTCCCTCGGATCTCTTATGTTTCGCAGCCCATCCCCAGGGGAGATGCTGACTTCCTCCAGGTGCCAGTCGGGAGCTTTCTGTCAGTTCCATTTTGAGCAAACAAAACCTGTTTGATTCAGCGTCGGTTGAGTGGAACAGGGGACGGTAACTTCCAGTCAAATTGGCATGATGCCAAAGAGGCTGCTTTATCACAGAGCCGGTCAGATCCTTAGCACATATCAACGGAGAATTGCTAATGGAATGCCTTCTGCTCGCTTGTGTTACCCACCCGTCCCCAGTTCACGACCCAATTCAATCTCTCTTCTCCGGCGATCACGACAAACTTAATTTAAAAAGGATTTGTTCCCTCTTGGGTAGCTTTTCCCAATCTATTGTGTGTGGGCATTTACATGAAGGAGGGTATGATCACAGATCATAGAATCCCTACAGCATGGAAACAGGCCATTCGGCCCAACAAGTCCACACCGACCCACCAAAGAGTAACCCACCCAGACCCATTCCCCCACCCTATCACTCTATATTTAACCTCTGATTAACACACCCAACCTACACATCCCTGAACACTGTGGGCAATTTAACATTTCCAATCCACCCTGACCTGCACGTCTTTGGATTGGGGGAGGAAACCCACGCAGACACGGGGAGAACGTGCAAACTCCACACAGACAGTCTCCAGAGGCTGGAGTCAGACCCGGGTCCCCGGTGCATTGAGACAGCGGTGCTAACCACCGAGCCTCCGTGCCACTAGAGAACTTGGAAAAATAAATAGTGATATCTTGGGGGGGGGGGGGGGAGAGAAAGAAAGTGTCCATATCACAGAGGGGGATGTGCTGGACATCTGAAAGCACAAAATCATAGAAATCCTGGGAGCTTATCAGGCATATTCCAGAACTTTGTGGGAAGCTGGAGAAGTGATTGCTGAGACCCTCGCGGAGGTATTTGTATCATTGCAGTCAAGGGAGGTGCCAAACGTCTTGAGGGTGGCTAATATGGTGTAATTATTTTAAAAAGTTGGCAAGGAAAAGCCAGGGAACTATAGACAAGTGAGCCTGACATCAGTGATGGGTAAGTTGTTGGAGGGAATTCTGAGGGGGCAGGATTTACATGTATTTGGAAAGGCAAGGACCGATTAGGGATAGTCAACATGGCTTTGTGCTCAATGCTCATGGTTTTATAAACCTCTATAAGGCCACCCCTCAGCCTCTGGTGCTCCAGGGAAAACAGCCCCAGCCTATTCAACCTCACCCTTTAGCTCAAACCATCCAATCCTAGCAATATCCTTTTAAATTCATGGGCGGCACGGTGGCTCAGTGGTTAGCACTGCTGCCTCACAGCACCACGGTCCCAGGTTCGATCCCAGCCTCAGGTGACTGTCTGTGTGGAGTTTGCACATTCTCCCTGTGTCTGTGTGGGTTTCCTCCGGGTGCTCTGGTTTCCTCCCACAGTCCAAAGATGTGCAGGTCAGGGTGGATTGGTCATGCTAAATTGCCCATTGTTTTAGGTGCATTAGTCAGGAGTAAATATTGGGAATGGGTCTGGGTGGGTTACTCTTCGGAGGATCGGTGTGGACTCATTGGGCTGAAAGGCCTGTTTCCACACTGTAGGGAATCTAATCTAATCTAAAAATCTTTTCTGAACCCTTTCAAGTTTCACAACATCTTTCCGATAGGAAGGAGACCAGAATTGCACGCAATATTCCAACAGTGGCCTAACCAATGTCCTGTACAGCTGCAACATGACCTCCCAACTCCTGTACTCAATACTCTGACCAATAAAGGAAAGCATACCAAACGCCTTCTTCACTATCCTATCTACCTGCGACTCCACTTTCAAGGAGCTATGAACCTGCATTCCAAGGGACACACACAGATGTGCACTGAGAGACGCAGACACAGAGACAGACTGAGACAGACACAGAGACAGACAGACAGCCAGGAAGACAATGCAGCAAGATTACAGCAATGGCCTTGACATCTTGATTGGATTGTCACTCTTTGCACTGAGTTTGGTTGAGGTTGGTTTATCGAGGACAGGACCTCTGTGAGACTCCCCATCTCTGAAGTGGGACCCAAGGTAACAATCGGTATTTTCAGCAAGGTCTTGGTTTTCTATCTGATCCAAAATGCCTCACCACCAACAGTGTGACATCATCAAACACGGTCCCTCTCAGTGGGGGCCTCTGACCCTCCGACAGTGCGGCGCTCCCTCGGCACCGACCGTCCGACAGTGCGGCGCTCCCTCGGCGCCGACCGTCCGACAGTGCGGCGCTCCCCCGGTGCCGACCCTCCGACAGTGCGGCGCTCCCTCAGCACTGACCCTCCGACAGTGCGGCACTCCCTCAGCACTGACCCTCTGACAGTGCGGCACTCCCCCGGCGCCGACCCTCCGACAGTGCGGCACTCCCTCGGCACTGATCCTCCGACAGTGCGGCGCTCTCTCGACGCCGACCCTCCGACAGTGCGGCACTCCCTCAGCACTGACCCTCCGACAGTGCAGCGCTCCCTCGGTACTGACCCTCTGACAGTGCGGCACTCCCTCAGCACTGACCCTCTGACAGTGCGGCACTCCCTCAGCACTGACCCTCCGACAGTGCAGCACTCCCTCAGCACTGACCCTCTGACAGTGCGGCACTCCCTCAGCACTGATCCCATGACAGTGCTGCACTCCCTCAGCACTGACCCTCTGACAGTGCGGCACTCCCTCAGCACTGACCCCCTGACAGTGCGGCGCTCCCTCAGCACTGACCCACTGACAGTGCAGCACTCCCTCAGTACTGACCCACTGACAGTGCAGCACTCCCTCAGTACTGACCCTCTAGACAGTGTGCACTCCCTCAGCACTGACACTCTCACAGTGCGGCGCTCCCTCAGCACTGACCCTCTGACAGTGCGGTGCTCCCTCAGCACCGACCCTCCGACAGTGCGGCGCTCCCCCGGCACCGACCCTCCGACAGTGCGGCGCTCCCTCAGCACCGACCCTCCGACAGTGCGCCGCTCCCTCGGTGCCGACCCCATGACAGTCCCTCTGCACCAACCCACTCCCTTCCATCAAATAAATATTTTTTGGTCATTTCTATGTTGCATCTAGTGCCCATCGCAATTATCCTCGAATATAACTGCACAGGCTTGCACAGCCTTTCCAGAGGGGAACCAACAATCAATTCCATTGCTGTGTGACTGGAGTCACATGGCGGCCAAACCAGGTAAGTCGAGCAGATTGCTTCCCCAGAAAGGACACGAACAAAAAGATAAGTTTTTTTTAAAACAACTGACAATTAGATTTCTGACGTGAGATTATTTGTTGAATTCAAATTCCACAATTTGTTATGGTGAGTTTTAAACTCAGATCCTAAGATCTGAATCCTGTATTTCTGGATTAAACGGTTGAGTGATCCTAACATTCAGATATCAACTCTCCCATCTATTGTGAGTGATGTCAACCCCTTCAGTCTCCTTCCCTCCCTCTCTGCGTGCATCACACCCAGAGCTTTGTTCCAACAGTGCTTTCTGAACAGGATTTTAAGATTCACGTACATGTATTAACTTGCAGAGTCCAACAGCAAGAGTGAAACAATCATATCTGCAATTCGTTTCAGCCTCTCAGATAAAACATCTGAGGTTGCTCTGCAGGTCTGATTTCCCTCCCTAACTTGGGAAATCTTTCCCTCGCCCATTCTTTGCCTAAATGCCGTCTTTTGAAAATTCTCCCTCAGTCTGCTCCCACCTTCATTAGGGGTTCGGGTTCGAGTTAGGGGATTTATTCCAGAGCACAGGAAATTGCTTTGGAAATTAAAATTCCTCTCGCTTCCCTTCTGGAGTAAATCTTCTTTCCTGTCCTCACTCCACCCTGGGCGACCCATCTTTCGGTGCGTGGCTCTCATCATTTCCCGTTTATTCACAGGAAACAGGGATGGCGGACTGCCCCAGAAAAAGCTGCCCCAAGTAAACAGACCGTGGTAAGACTGATCCACAATTACACAGTGGCTCAGTGGTTAGCAGAAGTGATTGCTGGGCCCCTTGCTGAGATATTTGTATCAGCGATAGTCACGGGTGAGGGGTACCGGAAGACTGGAGGTTGGCAAACTGTTTAAGAAAGATGGTAAGGACAAGCCAGGGAACTATAGACCGGTGAGCTTGACCTCGGTGGTGGGCAAGTTGTTGGAGGGAATCCTGAGGGACAGGATGTACATGATTTTGGAAAGGCAAGGACTGATTAGAGATAGCCAACATGGCTTTGTGTGTGGGAAATCATGTCTCACAAACTTGATTGAGTTTTTTGAAGAAATAACAAAGAGGACTGATGAGGGCAGAGCAGTAGATGTGATCTATATGGACTTCAGTAAGGCGTTCGACAAGGTTCCCCACGGGAGACTGATTAGCAAGGTTAGATCTCATGGAATACAGGGAGAACTAGCCATTTGGATACAGAACTGGCTCAAAGGTAGAAGACAGAGG
>NC_057757.1:9304764-9306245 GCF_004010195.1 Chiloscyllium plagiosum
CTCCTTCCTATCGGAAAGATGTTGTGAAACTTGAAAGGGTTCAGAAAAGATTTACAAGGATGTTGCCAGGGTTGGAGGATTTGAGCTACAGGGAGAGGCTGAACAGGCTGGGGCTGTTTTCCCTGGAGCGTCGCAGGCTGAGGGGTGACCTTATAGAGGTTTATAAAATCATGAGGTGCATGGATATGATAAATAGACAAAGTATTTTCCCTGGGGTCAGGGAGTCCAGAACGAGAGGGCATGGGTTTTGGGTGAGAGGGGAAAGATATAAGAGAGACCTAAGGGGCAACTTTTTCACGCAGAGGGTGGTACTGTATGGAATCAGCTGCCAGAGGAAGTGGTGGAGGCTGGTACAATTGCAACATTTAAAAGGCATCTGGATAGGTATACGAATAGGAAGGGTTTGGAGGGATATGGGCCGGGTGCTGGCATGTGGGACTAGATTGGGTTAGGATATCTGATCAGCATGGATGAGTTGGACTGAAGGGTGTGTTTCCATGCTGTACATCTCTATGACACTGTTACCTCACAGCAGTAAGGACCTGGGTTCGATTCCAGCTCGGGCAACTGTCTGTGTGGAGTTTGTACATTCTCCCCGAGTCTGTGTGGGTTTCCTCTGGGTGCTGCAGTTTCCTCAAACAATCCAAAGATGTGCAGGTCAGGGTGAAGTGGACATACTAAATTGCCCCATCGTGTTCAGGGATGTGTAGATTAGGTGCATTAGTCAGGGATAACTGTAGAGTAATAGGGTCAGGAGAATGGGTCTAGGTGGGTTACTCTTCAGAGGGTCGGTGTGGACTTGTTGGGCTGAATGGCCTGTTTCCACCCGGTAGGAATTGTATGAATTGCTCTGAGACTGTCGTGAGGGGAGACAATGACCGTTTTTGTGTTTTGACTTCACAGCAGAAGTGGAAAGGGGTTTTCCTGTTCCCTGGAGGAGCTCCCTGGGTGTAGCTGGAACAAACAGAGTCAGCTTTCCAAGAGCAAACACGTCTCAAACCCACTCCAACGCTCCACTCGACAGGCCATCAGGTGGAGGCTGCTGATCAATGGGGATGGCGATGCTTTCCCGGGTCGAATAGCTCTCAGCAAGCTCAGAAGTCGGGGAGGCCAGAGAACTGTTGGTCATTCAGCCTTCCAGTCAAGGCAAGACAGAGAGAGGGAGAGAGAGAGAGAGAGTGCGAGAGAGCGAAGTTAGTGCCTGAAACCTCCCCCCCCGCCCCCAGCTCGGCACGGAAATGGAACTCAGACAAAACTGACAAACAAGGAGCCTCCTCCCACAGCCCAGTTTCCCCTGAACGCTCACCTCGTTCAGCACATCAACAAAGCTCAAAGGCCTGTGACCCGCGTGATTCACAGCAGATTCTTTCCTACACTCACTCTCACTCTCTCAGGGTACCCCAGCTTTCATTTACATTTCTTTACTGCCTCACTCTTTTCCAAATCCCTGTCCCCTCACCCGCCCCCCCCCCTGCCCCCCC
>NC_057757.1:9307370-9311957 GCF_004010195.1 Chiloscyllium plagiosum
CCGGCCCCTACACTCCCTCCCTATCCCCTCCTCCAACCCCTACACCCCCTCCCTATCTCTGTAGCCTCCTCCAGCCCCTACATCCCTCCCTATCACCCTGCCACTGACGCTGGTCTGGATCCCAACCTCTGGAATACCCTTCCCCTAAAACTGCTACTGCTTTCTGCTCCTGAAATGCTCATTCACCTCCTGAGACCCGCTCTTGGCTGGCGGGGGATTTGACTTTGACCTGCAGCTCCAGAAGGGGGGGCAGGAAACTGCTGCTACATAAATGCAAAACGATGTTGTTGAACACTGCAGCTAAATTTAAAAATAAAACTCGCTCCCAATCTCGCTGGGATTAAAACAGGGGCACACAGAAGTTCAATCGCCCTTTGTAAACCCTGTGAAGAGGGAGCCACTCCTTGCATTCCCCAGTAAGTTACTCACTTGAATTAATTCCAGGAAGCTGGAGATTCCCGTTAAAAGCGGCTGGGCCAGGAAAACACAGGGAGAAATCCCTCGCCAGGATTTCCCCCTTCAATTAGCCCAGGGTCGCGCTCACTCCCCTCGAACTGAGGACTGACTTCAGGCTGGCACAGAGAGGAGGGGCACAACAACTGGGACAGCATCCAAACTCCGCCTGAAAACCGAGCCTCCCTGAAAGGGGAAAAGCAAAACACTAGGACAACGCCTGCGAACACACACACACACACACAGAGAGAGAGAGCTGGAAGAGATTTAAAGCAACACTCCACTCCCGGCCTTGAAAGGAAGGCACCCTGCAGCAACTTTTTAAGGAGCCCCCCCTTGGGGAATATTTAAAGGGAGAATTTTTGCTTTGAAAGCCACTAGGTATATAAAGTAGATACTTTCTGGCACACTGAGTCGTGATGTGGAGATCCCAGTGCTGGACAAAGTTAAAAATTACAGGTTACAGACCAACAGGTTGATTTGGTTAAAAATCACACAACACCAGGTTACAGTCCAACAGGTTGATTTGGTTAAAAATCACACAACACCAGGTTATAGACCAACAGGTTTCTTTGGTTAAAAATCACACAACACCAGGTTACAGACCAACAGGTTTCTTTGGTTAAAAATCACACAGCACCAGGTTATAGACCAACAGGTTTCTTTGGTTAAAAATCACACAACACCAGGTTACAGACCAACAGGTTTATTTGGTTAAAAAACACACACCAGGTCCAACAGGTTAATTGGAAGCACTAGCTTTCGGAGCACTGCTCCTTCATCGGGGATTCCAAACAAACCTGTTGAACTATGACCTGGTGCTGTGTGATTTTTACCTTTGTCCACCTCAGTCCAACACCAGCCTACACCAAATTAGGTTTATTTGGAGGCACTAGCTTTCGGAGCGCTGCTCCTTCACCACATGGTTGTGGAGCACAACCATAAGACACGGACTTTACAGCACCATGGCTACAAAGTCATGGATTGTAATATCAATCAAATTTCGCTTAAGTCTCTCACCTTTTAGAATGACCATGTTAGTTTCGGTTCCTTTGTACGTAAAGCCCAGAACCTTTTAAAAGTCACGTTGTTCACACCTTCAATGCATCATCTGGGCTGAGAACACATGTATTGTTAAAAGCTATCCTCAGAATGTAACTTTTAAAAATGTTCTACGGTTTACATATGAGGGATGAGCCAGCAAAGGATAAAATAAAAGTGAATTGAATGAATGAAAAATCGAAGACTTCCTTTCTCCTCAGTGCAAGATAGCAGGCGATGACACATCCCTCCCAGATCATCTCAATGCCTTCTATGCTCGCTTTGAGCGGAATTTCGGCGGAGAGGTAAACACCTATTCCGACAAGTCCTGACGAACCTATCCCAACAGTCACTGCATCAGAGGTCAGATCAGTTTTCCTTTGTGTGAATCCAAGGAAAGTGATGGGACCAGACGGAGTACCGGGCCGTGCACTCAGAGCATGTGCAGATCAACTGGCAGAGGGTCTTCTCAGACATCTTCAACCTCTCCCTGCAGCAGGCCACTGTCCCTGCCTGTTTCAGGAAGGCCACCATCATCCCTGTGTCTAAGAAGGTTCATGCAGCATGTCTCAATGACTACCGCCCAGTGGCCCTAACTTCAGTGGTCATGAAGTGCTTTGAAAGGCTGGTCATGGCATTAATCAACTCCAGCCTCCCCACTACATTTGACCCACTCCAATTCGGACCAACAGATCCACATCAGATGCCATATCACTTGCCCATCACTCCTCCCTAGAACATCTTGAGACCAAGAACAGCTATGTAAGAATCCTACTCATTGACTACAGTTCAGCCTCCAACACTATTATCCCCTCGAGACTGATTACTAAACTTAGTGATCTCGGACTAAGCCCTACTCTCTGAAAATGGATCCTCAGTTTCCTGACCCACAGGCCGCAATCAGTGAAGACTGAGGACAAGATTTCATCCTCACTAACACTCAACACTGGGAGGCCCCCAGGGGTGCGTACTCAGCCCCCTACTGTACTCACTGTAAACCCATTACTGAGTCGCCAAATACCAGACTAATGCCATTTACAAGTTCGCTGATGACACCACCATAGTCGGTCGAATCTCTGATGGTGACAAAACAGACTACAGACCTGGAAAAATGGTGAAAGACCTGGAAAAATGGTGCACTGTGAACAACCTAGCTCTCAATGCCAGCAAAACCAAGGAACTCATTATTGACTTTCGGTGGGATGTTACTCATGCCCCCCTACACATTAACAGCAGAGAGGTGGGACAAGAGGAGAGTGTCAAGCTCCTGGGAGCGGTCATCCACAACAAGCTTTCTTGGACTCTTCATGTGAATGCACTGGTTACAAAGGCCCAACAACGTCTCTCCTTCTTCAGGCAGCTGAGGTAATTTGGCATGACGGTGAATACCCTTTGCCAACTTTTATAGGTGTGCCATCGAGAGTGTTCTGTCTGGATGTATCACTACCTGGTGTGGCAACTGTACCATTCAGGATCGCAGATGGCTACAGAGAGTGGTGAACCCAGCCTGGACAATCACAAAGGCCAACCTCCCATCTATAGAATCCATCTACCAGGCCCGCTGTCAGGGAAAGGCCGCCAGCATTCTCAAAGATCCATCCCACCCTGGCAATGTTTTTCTACAACCTCTACCATCGGGGAGAAGGTACAGAAGCCTGAACACACGCACCACCCGGTTTCACAACAGTTTCTACCCGACTGTTAGAATACTGAATGGACTCTCAAACTCTTAACATTCGCCTGTCCCTGTGTTTTCGTTTTTGCCGCTGTTTACCTATTATTTACTGATCTATGTTACTTAACTCTGTGATCGGCCTGTATTGCTCACAAGACAAAGCTTTCCACTGTGCCTTGGTACACGTGACAATAAATTCAATTCAGTTCAATTCCTGCAGACTTCATTAACCGAAGTGCGACCCCTCGTATGCCGTGGCGTGATATCGGTGTGGTTGTCCATGGTGGGGCAGCACGGGGCGTGGTAAGGCATTTCATACAACGATGGAACTTCACCAAAGTCAGATTGCCATGGCAACAGGAAGGCCACGCGTGATTTATTTTGTCCGACACTGACACAGAATCTGTTTGTCAAATTTGCTCGAAATGTTGTTCACCCAATCCCATTTTTCCCTCAACCTGCAGAGCCTCCCAATTTCCCAGACTAACATCCTTACCCTTCCATCGAAGTCCCAGCAGGCTCTTGTCCAGCCCAGTATTGGCAACCTCCTCCCTCCCTCTCTCTGTCAACTCTGGCCTTGTGGCTGTCCCCCTCCCTCCCACCCTGATTCCCACTGCTCCCATTGGTGGCTGTGCCTTCAGCTGACTAGGCCCTGAGCTCTGACATTCCCTCCTGAAACCTCTGCACCTCGCTGACTGACTGTTCAATATCATGAGCTGGACACAGTAGATAGCGAGAAGCTGTTCCCACTTGGTAAAAGAACAAGAATGGGAGGGGCAGAGATTGAAAGAGATGTGCAAACGAAACAGCGGTGATGTGAGAGAAAACGTTTTCACCCAATGAGTAAAGAACAGCAGAGCCCAGGAACGGGCCTGTTGGCCCAGTCAGCCTCCCCTCTGACACATGAGGCCTTTCTAACCTTTTGCCTGGACACGGTCCTTTCCCTCTATCCCCTGCCGAATCATATATTTGTCAAGATGCCTCTGAAACATTTATTATTGTATCTGCTTCTGCTACCCCCTCTGGCACTTACCATCCTCTGTGTGAAATAAAACCTGCTCTCACATCTCCTTTAAACTTACCCCCGTTTTATCTTAAACCTACGTCCTCTCGTAACTGGCATTTCTATCCTGGGGAAAAACACTCCAGCTTCCCATTCTACCCATAATTTCCGTAAATTTCCATCATGTCGTCCCCCGTCCTTTGATGTTCAAGTGAGAACAGATCACATTTGTCGGGTCTCTCCCCGTAGCTAACACCCTCCAAACTAGGCAACATCCTGGCACACCGTTTCTGTACCCTCTCCAGAGACTCCACATCCTTCTGATAGTGTGGTGACCAGAACTGGACACAATATTCCAAATGTGGCTGAACAACAGCTGCGATATGAGTTACCAATTTTTAAACGCTACCCTGAC
>NC_057757.1:9312883-9313430 GCF_004010195.1 Chiloscyllium plagiosum
TGACATATATTACAGACCACAAGGGTCCCAGCACTGATCCCTGCGGAATACCGTCAGTCACAGATCTTCAATCAGAAAAGTTCCCTTCCACCGCTACACTCTGTTTTCTATAGCTAAGCCATATCCACAACTTTAAGCGCATTTAAATGGTCATTGGATAAACATATGGACGAAAATGGAATAGTGTAGGTTAGATGGGCTTCAGATTGGTTTCACAGGTCAGCACAACATTGAGGGCTGAAGGGCCTGTCCTGTGCTGTAATGATCTATGTTCTATCTCCCCAGTGCATTGTGGATCCCATGTGACTTCACCTTCTGTGTCACCCTGACATGGAGGGCCTTGTCAAAGGGCCCGCTAACATCGACGTAGACAACATCAGCCGCCCTGCCCTCATCAACCGTCTTCCTCACTTTCTCAAAAAAACCCAACACGTTTGTGAAACACAATCCTCCCCACACGAAGCCTGTCGCTAATAAGTCCATACTTTTCAAATGTGAGGAAAACCTATCCCTAAGAATATTCACCAATAATTTCCCTATCACTGAC
>NC_057757.1:9313930-9318039 GCF_004010195.1 Chiloscyllium plagiosum
TCCCTCTGACATCTCCCCTAAAGCTTCCTCCAATCACCTTAAAATTATACCCCCTCATGATAAACATTTCCCCCGTGGGAAAATGTCTCTAGTTATCCACTCCATCTATGCCTCTCATCATCTTGTACACCTCTGTCAAGTCACCTCTCATCCTCCTTCACTCCAATGAGAAAATCCCGAGCTCCCTCAACCTTCCTTCAGAAGACATGCCCTCCAGTCTCGGCAGCATTGTGGTAAATCTCCCCTGCACCCCCTCTAAAGCTTCCACGTCCTTCCTGTAATAAGGCAACCAGAACTGAACACAATATTCCAAGTGCGGTCTAACCAGGGCTTTAAAGAGCTGCAGTATAACCTCATGGTTCTTAAACTCAATTCCCCCTGCTAAGGAAAGCCAAAACACCGTAGGCCTTCTTAACAACCCGATCAACTTGGATGGCAACTTTGAGAGATGTATGTACGTGGACCCCAAGATCCCTCTGTTCCTCCACACTGCCAAGACTCCTCCCTTTAACCCTGTATTCAAATTTGACCATCCAAAGTCAATCACTTCCCACCTTTCCAGGTTGAACTCCATCTGCCACTTCCCAGCCCAGCTCCGTTTCCTGTCAATGTCCCGTTACAACCTACAACAGCCCTGCACACTATCCACATCTCCACCAACCTTCATGTCCACAGCAAACTTATTAACTCACCCTTCCACTTCCTCATCCAAATCATTTATAAAAATTGCAAATACCAGAACCGATCCCTGCGGAACACCACTGGTCACAGAGCTCCAGGCTGAATACTTTCCATCTACCAACACCCTCTGTCTTCTATGGGCCAGCCAATCCTGTATTCTGACAGACAGGTTTCCCTGTATCCCATGCCTCCTTACTTTCTATTTTAGTATGGGTATTTCCTAATCAACCAAACTCAAAAATGGTATCACCCCACCTGTATAGCAGCTGGGACTCAAACTGGGGCCTACTAGCTTAGAGGCGTGGATGCTACCAGTCCGCCACAAGATCCCTCAAACCCTGGGACATTACCGCTCCAGGAATAACAGGAGCAGCTGTTGCTCAGTGGAACATGTTTAAGGGATAATTTCCACCACTCCAGGTGACAGCCGAGGGGTATTGTCATGGGGCTGTTAACCCCAGTTCTGGGGACCCAGGTTTGAATCCTGCAGAGGCAGATAATGGAGGTTAAGTTCAATTTAAAAACAAAATCTGGAAATGAGAGTCCAGTGATGACGATGAATCCACTGTCGACTGTGGGTCTGATTCACTCATGTCCACTTGAGGGAAGGAAAGTGCACTCCTTCCCTGGCCTGGCCTACATGTGACTCCAGACCCACGGAAGTGTGGTCTAGGTTACAACATCCGACTCTTCCACGTGTGGGGGGGGGAGGGATCCCCTCATCCGTCTGGGGTTCGATCACCACCTCCCCCCCCGAATTCAAACTGAGCAGATGAGGTGGAGGTGCCGGTGTTGGATTGGGGTGGACAAAGTTTACAAATCGCACAATGCTAGGTGATAGCCCGACAGATTGATTTGGAAGTTCAGGTAACACAATCCTCTATCCAAAATCCTCGGGGCCAGTTGTTTCTCAGAATTCGGAGTTGTTTTATTCGGATTTCGGAATAAATGACATTGCAACAAAAAAAAAAACCTGTCAGCAGATGCACATGCGACTAGTACGACTGCTGAGATACAAGTAACCCCTGCCTGTGCTGGGCCACACCGCCACTTCATGTCTGAGTGACATGGTTCAAGTGGCTGTGGAGTTGGGTCACCTGCTTGCACACTAAAATGACACTCCGCACTCTACAAAAAAGATTTCGGAGCTTTTCTGATAAAGGATTGTGTACCTGTCCAAGCTTTTGGAGCGCTGCTCTTTCGCCAGGTAGCTAGTGGGGCAAGATTATAGCACACAGAATTTATAGCAAAGGTGTCATACAACTGATGTGATCTACTGAACACACCTAGATTGCTGTTAAATCCTCAACTGGGTTCTTGGGTTCATGTCACACTACAGGTGACACACACACACACACGTGACACACACACACACACACACACTCAACCTTTTGAACCTCCTCTTCACCGCCTTCAGTGCCAGTACGTCCTTTCTCAAATAAGGAGACCTAAAACTGCACGCAGTACTCCAGGTGTGGCCTCACCAGCACCTTGTACAGCTGCAACATAACTTCCCTGCTTTTAAATTCAATCCCTTTAGCAATGAAGGATACAGTTCCATTTGCCTTCTGAACTACCTGTTGTACTTGCAGACCAACCCTCTGTGATTCATGCACAAGGACACCCAGGTCCCTCTGCACAGCAGCGTGCGACAACTTTTTACCATTCAAGTAGTAATCTATTTTACTGTTATTCCCACCAAAATGGATGGCTACACATTTATTAACGTTATATTCCATCTCCCAGACCTTTGCCCACTCACTTAAATTATCTATGTTCCTCAGCAAACGGTGAGGGCGGCACGGTGGGCACAGTGGTTAGCACTGCTGCCTCACAGCGCCAGAGACCCGGGTTCAATTCCCGCCTCAGGCGACTGACTGTGTGGAGTTTGCACATTCTCCCCGTGTCTGCGTGGGTTTCCTCCGGGTGCTCCGGTTTCCTCCCACAGTCCAAAGATGTGCAGGGTCAGGTGAATTGGCCACGCTAAATTGCCCGTAGTGTTAGGTAAGGGGTAAGTGTAGGGGTATGGGTGGGTTGCGCTTCGGAGGGTCGGAGTGGACGAAGGGCCTGTTTCCACACTGTAAGTAATCTAATCAAAGTTCCACAGTCCTCTGCACACTTTGCTCTGTCATCCTCACCTTAATGTCATCCACAAACTTTGACACCCTACACATGCTCCCCAACTCCAAACCATCGCAGTACATTGCGAATAATTGCGGTCCCAACACTGATCCCTGAGGCACACCACTAGTCAGTGGTCACCAACCAGAATAGCACTCATTAATCCCCACTCTTTGCTTCCTGTCAGTCAACCAACCCTCTAACCAGTCAGTTACTAGATCATCCCTTGTTCAGCTGTTGATGCTTGACTCACACCGTCTAGAACTTTTCATCACCTGGAGACCTTCAACACTCCACTCACGCCAGGTCAGACAGCAGGAGAGTTGACCTTTCAGGCCTTAACCCTTGGTCAGGACTGGGGAGGGGGAGGGAGCCCAGTGTACATAGAGGGAGGGAGCTGGGGGAAGGGAAGGTGGGGGATGGCGATGGGTGGAATAAGTTCGGGGGTTATTGCGATTGGTCAATGCGTAGGGTGGAGTGGAGTAGGAAGACGGTGGGGCTGGACATCGGACAAGGCCGGGGGAGGCGGGATATTGAAGCCGGTGAAGTCTACGTTGAGGCCATTGGGCTGTAAGCTCCCCAGGTGAAAGAGCAGGTAGAGTTCCTCCAGTTTCCCTCTGGCCTCGCTCTGAGGAGACCAAGGATGGGCTTGTCACTGGGGAGAGGGGGGCAATTGAAGTGGATAGCACCCTTCCCCACCACCCACCCCTGTCCGCTTTCCGCATGGACTGCTCACTCCTCGACTCCCTCTACATGCCACCCCCATTAACTTCCCCAACACATCTGTGACCTTTCCCTGCCACCACGAGAGGCCCAGCAGCTGCCCCCGCACCTCCCCTTGTAGCCACCCCCCCACCCCCCATCCACGGCCCTAAACCATCCTCCCAGATCTGACAGAGGTTCACCTGTGCGTTGTCCGATTCACGTTGCTCCCAATGTGGTCTCCTCTGTATTGGGGAGACCAGGCGCAGACTCGGGGGCTGCTTTGCGGAGCGTCCACGCTCTACACACAGTAACTGTGCTGACCTTCCAATTGCTATCAGTTTTAATACCCTCACTCTCTCCCCCCATCCCCCCGCAGAGACAAGCCCATCCTTGGCCTCCTCGAGGCCAGAGGGAAGCTGGAGGACCCCCACCTGATAGTTCCCCTGGAGAAGTTCCAGCTCAATGGCCTCAAACATTGACTTCACCAGCTTCAAAGCTCCTCCTCCCCACCTCCAACCCTCCTCCTCGCCTCCCTGACCTGTCTGTCTCCCGGCTCCTCTATCCGCTCCACCATTCCCACTGACCAATCGCTATAACCCCCT
>NC_057757.1:9320043-9322479 GCF_004010195.1 Chiloscyllium plagiosum
ATCCTAATAGCACACAAACCCACCAATACTCTCAAACAAAATCTAACAAACTTAAAAGACCCAGTACAACCCATGGACAAAACCAACATAATCTACAAAATTCCATGCAAGGACTGCCACAAACACTACGTAGGACAAACAGGAAGAAAGTTAGCCACCAGGATACACGAACACCAGCTAGCCACAAAAAGACATGACCCTCTCTCCCTTGTAGCCCTACACAGGGATGAAAATAACCCACCATTTCGACTGGGACAACACATCTATCCTGGGACGGGCTAAGCAAAGACAAGCCAGAGAATTCCTAGAGGCCTTGCACTCCAACCACAACGCCATAAACAAACACATAGATCTAGATGCCATCTATCAACCCCTCAGAAAACGAATAGAAAATGACATCACCACAATCCCCAGGAACCACATCCAGGAGAAAGATATAAATAGAAAGCAGGAGACAACAGCTTCGCTTCACTTGGAGGTCGCCACTGATGATGTTACCTAGCCAGGGAATGAAACGTCTGGATAGCAAACCTACAGCTCAGCGAGCAAACCTACACCCATTAACCCTTGATACTCAAGGACCTATCTCTCTGTCTTCAATATACCCAATGACCTGGCCCCCACAGCCTTCTGTGGCAGTGAATTCCAGAGATTCCCCACTCAATGGCTGAAGAAGTTTCTCCTTATCTCTGTTCGAAAAGCTCTTCCCTTCACTCTGAGGCTGTGCCCTCGGGTCCTAGTCCCTCCTACCGATGGGAAACAGCTTCCCAACATCCTCTCTGTCCAGGCCATTCAGTATTCTGTATATTTTAATTAGATCCCCCCCATATCCTTTGAAACTCCATCAAAGATAAACCCAGGGTCCTCAAACATTCCTCATATGTTAAGCTTTTCATTCCTGTGACCATTCTCGTGAACCTCTTCTGAACACACTCCAGGGCCAGTACATCCTTCCTCAGATATGGGGCCCAAAACTGTGCACAATATTCCAAATGTGGTCTGATCAGAGCCTTAGAGAACCTCAGAATTACATCACTGCTTTTATCTTCAAGTCCTCTCAGCAGGATGTGATCAGCCAAGTTCGAGAGAGGTCTGTGCCTGGGTCTCAGCTTTTGACAATTTAAGTCTGACTTCGATGAAGGGAGCCAAAGGATGTTGGTTAATTTTGCAGTTGACACAAAGCCAGCATTGTTTGAAAAGGACTTAAGGCGTTTGCAAACTGATGATGGATAGGCCAAGGGAGTGGGCAAAAATCTGGCAGGAAAGGGCGGCATGGTGACTCAGTGGTTAGCACTGCTGCCCCACAGCACCAGGGTCCCGGGTTCGATTCCAGTCTCGGGCAACTGTCTGTGTGGAGTTTACACGTTCTCCCCTGTGTCTGCGTGGGTTTCCTCCGGGTGCTCTGGTTTCCTCCCACAGTCCAAAGATCTGCAGGTTAGGCGAATTGGCCATGCTAAATTATCCCATAGTGTTCGGTGCATTAGTCAGGGGTAAATGTAGGGGAATGGTTCTAGGTGGGTTACTCTTCGGAGGGTCGGTGTGGACTTGTTGGGCCGAAGGGCCTGTTTCCACACTGTAGGGAATCTAATCTAAAAAGAGCACCGTATGGGAAAATAGGAAGTGGCAGGAAGAAGTTTGACTTCAAGCAGAATATGATTGCGGAGTTAGACGTGCAGGGGGATCTTTATTCTGGTGCACGGGATACGAAACCTCACTTGGCAGGGGCAGCAAACGTTCCCAAGAAGGTGAACGGATGTTAACGAATTATCCTGAGTGAAACTGAACCAGGAAAAACCGCTGTAGTCCGTGTGCTGTGGGTTGACCCACCATGCCCTTAGGAGGGGGAATTCCAGGATTCTGACTCAGGGACGCTCAAGGAATGGCGATATGTTTCCAAGTGAGCGGCTTGGAGGGGAACTTGCAGGAGGTGGTGTTCCCATGTATCTGCTGCCGTTGTCCTTCCGGGTGGAAGCTGTTGCGGGAATGGAAGAGGCTGTCTGAGGATCTTTGGGGAACTTCTGCAGCACACTGCCAGGGCAACTCTGCTTTGCTGGCGGTGAAGTGGGTAGTCTCAAAAAGGGTGCGACGCAAATGCAGAGTCTTTTGTTCAACAGGCAGGGCCTGGTGGCTCAGTGGTTAGTTCTGCTGCCTCACGGCGCCAGGGACCTGGGTTCGATTCCAGCCTCAGGTGACTGTCTGTGTGGAGTTTACACATTCTCCCTGTGTCTGCGTGGGTTTCCTCCCACAGTCCAAAGATGTGCAGGTCAGGGTGAATTGGCCATGCTAAATTACCCCATAGTGTGAATTAGTCAGTGGTAAATATAGGGTGGGTTACTCTTTGGAGGGTAGATTAGATTAGATTAGATTACATTGTGGAAACAGGCCCTTCGGCCCAACAAGTCCACACTGACCCGCCGAAGCGAAACCCACCCCATC
>NC_057757.1:9322535-9325372 GCF_004010195.1 Chiloscyllium plagiosum
ACGTGCAAACTCCACACAGTCAGTCGCCTGAGGCGGGAATTGAACCCGGGTCTCTGGCGCTGCGAGGCAGCAGTGCTAACCACTGTGCCACCGTGCCGCCCATGGGTAATTGTGGACTTGTTGGGCCAAAGGGTCTGTTCCCATACTGTAGGGGATCTGATCGAATCCAAACAGGCAACACAGATTTCCGAAACTGGTGTTGAATGAGAATTGGGATTTGGATCGCATACGTTTCTTTTTTAACCCTGTATCCTGAATGACCGCTTTGTGTCTCTCCTCAGTCCCTTCAATGAACAGCGTGCGTTAGGTGCAGAGAATGGCTCACGAGTTTGACCCAGTATTAAGCCTGGACCCCGAGTCCCACCCTCATCTGGACGACCTCCCGATGTACGCGGACGAAGTGGATCACATCGAATGGGAAGAGACCGCAGGTAAGTCGCCAAAAGCAGACTCCAGGGCGATTGTGTCAAATGACGGAGTGGACTCACAGGGGCCGAATGGCCATCTCCAGCTCCCACGACCCGTGCTTCTGAGAGGCACCTTAAAACCTCTGTTTCTGACCAAACTCCCGGTCGCCCGTATTAGTATCTCCTCGGGACGTCGGTGCTACGTAAACGTAAGCTGTTGGTGTTGTGAATGTCCTTTCAGACGAGCTGCCCAGTCGCTATCTCCTGGTCTACAACATCAAACCCTTTAAGGAGCGGAAGCGGCGAGTGTTTTTGCAGGGGGTGCCAGTGACCGTCCAGGTGGAGGGCATCGAACGTCATCTGCGCGGGTTTAAGGTAAGACTGTTCTCCCGCTCCGAGCTGACTGATCGGTGGGATGTGCCCTGACTGTGTGAGGCACTGACTGGCTGATGGTGAGAACTGGGGCCACTGAGGAGTTTGCCAAGGCATGTTTGCCAGAATTCGTTTCAAAAACTATTGGCTGTTTGTCAAAAGGTGGGATGGATCGGATAACACTGGCAAAGGGCCAGTGCCAGTGAGATGGGCCCAAAGGTCTTCCCATCTGCTTTCTCTGATTCGAAAAAGATCGTTTTGGAATATTCCCCACTTGCCTGCGTGAGGGTAGCTCCTACAACACTTGAGAAACTCGATACCGTCCAGGATAAAGCAGCCTTTATCCTGGACAGTATCGCTCGATTGGCACCACATCCACAAGCATCTTACTCCCTCCACTGCCAACGCTCAGATGCAGTGGTGGATACCGTCTACAACGTGCACTCCAGCAGTTCGCCAAAGATTTCTCAGACAGCCCCTTCCAAACCCAGAACCCCTTCCAAATAGAAGGGCAAGGGGAGCAGATACAGAGGAACTTCAGAACACCTGCATGTTCCCCCGCAAGCCACTCAGTGGCTTGGAAATATATCACCCATCCCTCGGTGTCGTTGGATCAAAGTCCTGGAATGTCCTCCCTCACGCCCAGGTGGGTCTACCTATTCCACGTGGGCTGGAGTGGTTCACCTCATCCACTGTGTCCCCTGCTCTCGATGCGGTTCTCCTCCGCATTGGGGAGACAGGACGCCAACTTGGGGAACGCTTCAGGGAACATCTCTGGGCCACCCACACCAAACAACCCCACCGCCTTGTGGCCGACCACTTCGACTCCCCCCTCCCACTCTGCCAACACATGCAAGTCCTGGGCCGCCTCCACCGTCAAATCCAAGCCACCCGACGCCTGGGGGCAGGAAGCCTCGCCTACTGCCTCGGGAGCGTCCAACCACAAGGCATCAACGTCGACTCCTCACCAGTTTCCTCAGTTCCCCTCCCCCCACCTATCTCTCAACCCACCCCGCCCCCCCCCGAACTCCCAGCCACATGATTGATGAAGGGCATATGCCTGAACCATGGATTCTCCTGTTCCTCGGGTGCTGCCTTCCAACGCCACACTTTTTGACTCTGAGAGTCGATGGTCCTCACTTTCAACTCTGGCTCCGAAACACAGCCCGCTCCAGCACCCCAAGGGGCAATAAGCAAGGGCAAGAAATGACATCCACGTCCTGTGAACAAATAAACGAAATCAGACTTGTGGTGGAGAGGTTACTTACGGCCCAGGGTCATGGCTGAGTCCAGACAAAGATTAAGCTGTCTTCAGTTTCAGTGCTGATGCGATGTCACGTTGTAATAATGCGTTCTTGGTTATCATGTTCCTGTTGGGAGTGTGGAGTCGGAGTTCCTGACGTGTTTTGCGCAGTGCACCCTAACGCCGCTTGGTTTGTGTCTTCCCAAGGTTCGTCCCAGCACAGTCTACATGATGAGGGTGTCGCACGGAGACTTCACTTGGACCCTGAAGAAGAAATTCAAACATTTCGAAGAGTTGCATCGAGACCTGATGAGGCACCGGTTCAAAGTCCGGGTCATCCAGCAACCATTAGCCAGGTGTGTCCTCATCACCGGGTCGTACAGTTGCAGAAGAGGCCGTTTGGCCCATCGAGTCAGTACCGACCTATCGACATTGATCCCCTCTTAACATTCACTTAGTGCTGTCATGTCATTTCAAGTGCTCATCCAATTCTATATAAAAGAGACTTCCTCTCTGTCCTGGCCTTGCAGACTTGCCTTCCAGAATCCCACCACTCTCTGGCTGAAAACCATTTCCTCACATCCCGTTTAAACTTCCTGCTCTTCACTTTAAAATGATACCTCCTCGTTATTGATCCGTGTAATGAAGGAGAACAACTCCTTCTTATCCATCCAGTCCTGGTACCTCATAACATTATAGCCTTCCACCAGATCTGTGCTGTATGGGCCTTCTCTCCCTGTGTGTCTGTCTCTCTCTGTGGTCTCTGTCTCTCTCTGTGGTCTCTCTCTCTCTCTGTGGTCTCTCTCTCTCTTTTT
>NC_057757.1:9334381-9337040 GCF_004010195.1 Chiloscyllium plagiosum
GTAACCCCCTCCAGCCCCTACACCCCCGCCCTATCTCTGTAACCCCCCTCCAGCCCCTACACCCCCTCCCTATCTCTGTAACCCTCTCCCATTCCAGCCTGTTGAGTGTTCCTGTATTCCCATTCTTCTGCCATTGGTGGCCGTACCTTCAGTTGCTCATGCCCAAACTCAGGAATTCCTTCCTGAATCCGTCTGCCTCACGTGGTCCTGCTTTGGGTTCGTAGTTGAGAGTGCGGTGCTGGGAAAGCCCAGCAGGTCAGGCAACGTCTGAGGAGCAGGAGAGTCAACATTTCAGGCAAGACCCCTTCATCAGGAATGGCTCATGAGTGGCCTAGTAACAATGACTCCCAAGCTTCTGGGTTCAAATCCCATAGCCAAGAACAGGGCAATACCATGCCAATACCCGCCCTGAGGGTGCACCGTTCATCCAGTACAGGTACACCTCTGTCATCTACCCGACAATGTGTGATAGAGTTAGCCCCACTTGCCTGGATGGGGGCAGCTCCAACAACACTCAAGGAGCTTGATACCATCCAGGACAAAGCAGCCCCCGCTCGATTTGCGCCACATCCACGGCCATCGCTCTGTTGCCACAGTACGTACAATCTATAAGATGAACTGCTGAAATTCTCCAAAGATCTTATGTATCTTCCAAACCCACGACCACCACCATCAACTTGAGTCAACTTGCGGCAAGTGAACTTCAGCGGTTTGAGAAGGCAGTTCACCCCCACCTTCTCAGGTACAAATAGGGGCGGGCATTTTAAAACAAAAATGTGTTGGCCCAGCCAGTGATGGCTATGTCCTACGAGTGAATGAAAAAAAGGAGCCCAAGGCCCAGTGTACCTCCCGTGTTCGGTGTAAAAGATCCCAAGGAAAAAAGAAAGATTTGGTCAAAGAGCTGGTGTTTGCTGTTAAGATAAGACCTCAGAGCTGCTAACCAGCACAGAACCTGTCATCGTTGGCCTGTAGGTGAGGTGGGCCCAGCAACAAGGAAGTGGAGCCTGAAGTGCGGCAGCTTCGACATTGGTGGGTTTGGCACAGGCCTGGGCGCCAGCGCAGGCGTCTTTGGTCATTATGACTCTATTTATTGTCACGTACGTGCTGAAGATACAGTAAAAAGTGTTTTGTTTTCACAATCGGGTGCCATTTTGGAGTGCAGTCAGGATAAAAAGAAATTACTTAAGTAGGAGTTTACCTTCGGTTCTGGAGCACAGCTTCTGCAAGGCCAAAGCCCCAGGAGACCCCACTTCACGGATACCACAATGAGTCCAGGATCTACCGCTGCCAGGAGTCCATGTCCTGGGGTTCTCCACCGCTGCCAGGAGTTCAGGACTCTGGTATTCTGCTGCTGAGAGTCCAAGCTGTGAGCCTACCACTGTCAGGATTCAGGCTTCATTCCTACCACTGTCAGGAGTTTAGGCTCTGGGCATTCCGCTGAGAGTCCGGGCTCCGGGCCTACCCCTGTTGGGAGTCCGGGCTCCGGGCCTACCCCTGTCGGGAGAGTAGGCCCTGGGCGTTCCACCGCTGAGAGTCCGGGCTCCGGGCCTACCCCTGTCGGGAGTGCGGGCTCCGGGCCTACCACTGTCGGGGGTTTAGGCCCTGGGCGTTCCACCGCTGAGAGTCCAGGCTCTGGGCAACTCCACAGCCACCAGCAGACCCGCTCCACACCACTGATGCTGTGGCTCCCTGTCCGCTAACACCGCTCCAGCCTTGAATATGAAGAAGAAAAGATAAAATAGGGACTGTACATCGAGAAATCAATGCCACTGGTCCAGAGTGGCCAGGCTCCGACAAGCCACCGACTGTACAGGTGCCATTTTGGACGTCATGGTGGAGGTGGTACAACAAAGATGGGCTCTCTTTCAGCTATATCTTTATATCCTTAAACTATTCACAAAGGCACCAGGTCATGGCAGCATTTCAAGCTTTTCACTGTTTTTACTGTATTCATAATTTATTCAGAAATCATCATTCATGTTTAAAAATAATTCACAGTTCACTTACTAGTAAGGAATTACGGTCACCTTTTGAGGTTTGTGAAGCAGGCCTGATAATAACTAGTTCTCACCTGTTCTGGAATTCAATCCTTGATTTTTTTGTTTGAATTGGGGCTGTGGTGCTTTAACAGGGTGTGTTTTATTCCAGATGGCCTTCCTGGATGTTAGTGAGCTGTCCTTCATTCCAGATTTGGGGCCCAAAGGCCTGTAAGTACCTTGGGCTTGGTTGAGCTGTCATCATGTTGCGCTGTGGTAAAGCTCCTTCAGACTTACACACATATTCACTCTCTCACACACACTCTCTCACACACACTCTCTCACACACACTCTCTCACACACACACACACGCTCTCTCTCTCTCGCAGACACGCATTCTCTTTCTCACATGCACGCATTCTCTCACTCTCACGCACACGCATTCTCTCTCTCACACACACGCATTCTCCCTCATGCACACTCATTCTTTCTCATACATGCATTCTCTCGCACACACGCATTCTCTATTGCACAAATGCATTCTCTCTCTCACGCACACGCATTCTCTATCTTGCACACACATTCTCGCTCACACGCATTCTCTCTCTCACACACACTCGGATTCTCTCTCTCTCATGCATTCTCCCTCTCTCACACGCATTCTCTCTCACACGCACGCATTC
>NC_057757.1:9340422-9344565 GCF_004010195.1 Chiloscyllium plagiosum
CCCATCGATAACTCTTGCCCTGTGGCATGTACCTATCCCTTTCCATAGCTAAACTAAATGTAACTGAATTATGGTCACTCTCTCCAAAGTGCTTACCTACAACTAAATCAAATACCTGGCCTGGTTCATTACCAAGCACCAGAGCCAGTGTGGCCTCCCCTCTTGTCAGCCCTTCGACATACTGTGTCAGGAAACCCTCCTGTACATATTGGACAAAAACTGATCCATCCGACATACTGGAGTTATAACATCTCCAGTCAATGTTGGGGAAGTTAAAGTCCCCTATAATGACCACCCTGTTCCTTTCACTCCTACCTAGAATAACTATGCTAATCCTCTCTTCCACCTCCCTGGAACTCTGCAGAGGCCTATTAAAAAAAACTCCCTGCAGTGTGACCTCTCCTCTCCTGTTTCTAACCTCAGCCCACACTACCTCAGTAGACGAGTCCTCATCAAAAGTTCTCTCAGCCACCGTTATACTATCCTTGACTAACAAGGCCTCACCTCCCCCTCTTTTACCATCTTGCCTGTTCTTAATGAAAGATCTAAACTCTGGAACCGGCAACATCCATTCCTCACCCTGTTCTATCCATGTCTACGAAATGGGCACAACATCGAAGTCCCAGGTACCCATCCATGCTGCAAGCTCACTGACCTTATTTCGGACACTTTGGCGTTGAAGTAGACACACTTCAAACCAGTTTGCTGTCTGCCAGCACATTCCTGTGACTCTGAAATTCTGTCCCTGTCCTCCCTACTGTCATCCTCCTGTGCACTGTAACTACACCTCCAGTTCCCATCCCCCTGCTGAGCAGTTTAAACCCACCCGAATAGCACCAGCAAATTTTCCACCCAGGATATTCGTACCCCTCTGGTTCGAGTGAAGACTGTCCTGTTTGTACCAGTCCCACCTTCCCCAGAATGAGCCCCAATTATCCAAGTACCTGAAACCCTCCCTCCTGCACCCTTGCAGCCACGTGTTCAGCTGATACCTTTCCCTATTCCTTGCCTCGCTATCACGTGGCACAGGTAACAAGCCAGAGATAACAACTCTGTCCTAGCTCTCAGCTTCCACCCGAGCTCCCTGAAACCCTGCCTTACATCCCTATCCCTCTGTCTACCTACGTACCCACGTGAGGCTTGAGGCTTGTCACCCTCTCCCTTCAGGACCCCAAAGGTACGATCCGAGTCTTCAGTCTTCCTTTCTCACTCTCTCTGTCTCTCTTTTTCAGTCTTTCTCTCTCTCTATCTGTCTCTCTACCTCCCCTCACTCTGTCTGTCTCTCTCCAGAGAGCATTTGGTTATCTTGTCCATCTCGGCTAGTGCTATTAACTGAGCGAGTAGACCCCAGACTCCAATCTGGCCTGATAGATTATGTTTTATTTAATGAGGTGATCTTTCACTGAAACAGAAGCACACAATGCTGCAGATCTGGTTTTATCGGTAAATCACAAGTGTTTTGCTGAAAAGAAGATAAAATGTACTCCAATTTTAGGGAAGGAAATTCTCTATCATGTTTTATGGAGTTGACCTATCTTCCAATTCTGAGCACTGAGGGTCTAATAGTGTCTGCCTTGAGCATTCACACAATTATGATTAGATTTTCCCTGCTTCAGGGGAATAACCCCTTTTTAGGGTTTAACGAAATATCTGGTTGAGCACTTCCAAACTACAATTCTTACACTGAAGTAATCTATTTTGTAACTTTTTAAAACTGTTTGGACTCTGAGAAACTGTTTTGTGCATTCACTTTCAATCGGGACTTCTGTAAACTGAAACCACAAGTCTTCCTCTTGATGCTTTCCCGAAGCAAACCATTCCATTTCTTACCTTTGTAGTGAAAGTAGGTGAATGCTACTCAATGTTCATTCTGTCTGCTCCAAAATAAATTCACATTAGCATGTCAAGAACCCTCTCCCTCTTCTCCCCCCACCTTCTTTTCTCTCTCTCTCACTCTGTCTCTCTCTCTCACTCTGTCTCTCTCTCTCACTCTGTCTCTCTCTCTCTCTCTGTCTCTCTCTCTCTCTCTCTCTCTCTGTCTCTATGGCTCTCTCTGCCTTCCACTCTCTCTGTCATAACAGGCACTGGTTCACTCCATGGGATGTACCTGGCAGTTGTTTGTTGTTAATGGGAAGCCTCAGTGTGGAGGGTGCTGCTCCCATGCAGAGAGACTCGTTTCAGTGATAGTTGTGGGGGACCCCGCGAGCTGCCCAGTGGGGGACAGTGTTTAATTTCCACACTCTGTTCACAGGGAGGCGATGATTGTGAAGCGATCCGGGGGTCACCGAATTCCTGGTCTAAACTGCTGCGGGCGACATAAAGTCTGCTATCAGTGGTCAAAGAGGTCAGTCCAGTTTGAAACCTTCTACACTTTGGTAAAGACATCACAAATGTACGGGTGAACTGACCTCTCAGTCGGGAGTGACCTGCTGTGTCCGTGGACAGGAGCTGATACTGAGATACGCTCCCATGGGACTGGACAATACCAGTCGGGAGTGAATCGTTCCTTTTTGGAGATGTTTTGCTGTAGCTTTTCCCTTCGCACTCAGACTGATCCAGGAGCGCCAAGTTTAAAACAATCACAGCAGTTTATATTGGAGATGGGGAAAGAGGGGGCTGTTAGGTCGGCAAGTGGGCTGATGGGATGAGACGTTGCCATGGTGAGAGCCGTGGGGGAACCACAGGCTCTTGTCAAGTGCATTTTGGTGAAAGATACAGTGAGAAGTGCTATATAGTGTCGCTGTTATCCGGCGTTATCGTAAAACGCAGAGAAATAAAGCGAAATCTAATGGCAGAAGAATAAAGAACTGATGAAATTCAGCTTTGCGGTCCTGGCTAAGTGCTGGCCCACAGGCCTGACAGCCAGGCACGAGTCCCCTTTGCGCTGTCATTGTCGCTGGAATGCAAGTTGCCATCTCGCATCGAACCTTGCGCTTGGGCGGCACGGTGGCTCAATGGTTAGCACTGCTGCCTCACAGTGCCAGGGATCCGAGTTCGAATCCCACCCTCGGGCGACTGTCTGTCAGAAGTTTGCACATTCTCCCCGTGTCTGCATGGGTTTCCTTCAGGTACTCCGGTTTCCTCCCACAATCCAAGACGTGCAGGTTAGGGTGGATTGGTGATACTGAATTACCCCATAGTGCCACAGAGATGTGTAGGCTAGGCGCATATGTTTAGGGGGTAAATGTAGAGTAATAGGGGAGGGGAATGGGTCTGGGTGGGTTGCTCTTCGGAGGGTCGGTGTGGACTTGTTGGGCCAAATGGCCTGTTTCCACACTCTGGGGATTCTTTTAAAAAAAAAACATTCATGCAAAGAATAGCGGGAATTGATTGTTTGAAATGTGGCATTCTTGCATCGTTCCAAATGGGCTGTGAGACAAAATAGAGTAATAGGGGAGGGGAATGGGTCTGGGTGGGTTGCTCTTCGGAGGGTCGGTGTGGACTTGTTGGGCCGAATGGCCTGTTTCCACACTCTGGGGATTCTTTAAAAAAAAAAATTCATGCAAAGAATAGCGGGAATTGATTGTTTGAAATTTGGCCCAAATGGGCTGTGAGACAAAATCTTCGCCAACATTGTGTCTTTTCAGCAACATTGCACAATATTGCAACATTCTTATCATTCCCAACTTTATGTCAACCGTGTGCTTCCTGTCTGCCTGAGTAAACCACTTTTCCTCCCAGTATTTTATGACTTTTACAAATGAAAGAACACTTTACAAATGAAGTAAATTGAGTTATTTATTTTTGTAAAGTATTATGCCCTTTTGAGATTTGGCATTCTTGCAAAAAGTAGTGGACAGCGCAGAGGGTTACCTCCGATTACAGCAGGATCTTGACCAGATGGGCCAATGGGCTGAGAAGTGGCAGATGGAGTTTAATTCAGATAAATGAGAGGTGCTGCATTTTGGGAAAGCAAATCTTAGCAGGACTTATACACTTAATGGTGAGGTCCTAGGGAGTGTTGCTGAACAAAGAGACCTTGGAGTGCAGGTTCATACCTCCATGAAAGTGGAGTCACAGGTAGATAGGATAGTGAAGGCGGCGTTTGGTATGCTTTCCTTTATTGGTCAGGGTATTGAGTACAGGAGTTGGGAGGGCATGTTGCGGCTGTACAGGACATTGGTTAGGCCACTGTTGGAATAT
>NC_057757.1:9344658-9352275 GCF_004010195.1 Chiloscyllium plagiosum
GAGGCATTTGGATGGGTATATGAATAGGAAGGGTTTGGAGGGATATGGGCCAGGTGCTGGCAGGTGGGACTAGATTGGGTTGGGATATTTGGTCGGCGTGGATGGGTTGGACCGAAGGGTCTGTTTCCATGCTGTACATCTCTATGACTCCAAGAGATGAAACGTCTCGATTACCAGCGATAGTTTGGTTCAGGGATGTGTAGGTTAGATGCATTAGTCAGGGGAAAATAGTGGATAGGGGAATGGGTCTGGACGGGTTACACTTCGGAGGGCCGGTGTGGACTTGTGGGCCGAATGGCCTGTTTCCACACTGTGGGGATTCCACAGGAAAAACATACTCGAGTTCAGTGTCGATGCATGGTTTGGAGCTGTTAGACTGGAGATGGCTGAAGCCATTTTGGAGATATTGTGTTGCTTCGGAGTAACTTGTCCTTTTTCTTCCAGGTGGATTGTCATAAAGGATTCTTTCCTTCTGTACATGAGGCCTTCGAACGGGATCATCTCCTTTGTGCTTCTGTTTGACAAGGGGTTCAACGTCCAAGTTGGTAGCAAGGAAACAGGCACGAAATATGGAGTGATGATTGAAAATCTGTCCAGGTTCAACCTCTTGTCCTTTTTGATCTGTTTCCCCGGTCTCTCTCTTTCTCTTGCTTGGAGGGGGATAGGGACAGAAGGAGGCCATTCAGCCCCCCCCCCCGGCACCCATGCTACCATTTGAAGTGGGTTCCCCCTTTTAGAGAGAGGCTGCCTCAGGTGGGCCCCGCATACTGCCTACACCCAAGTAAGATCTACTATAAGTTGCTCCAAAACAAAATCGTGGAGACATTCTATGAGCTCTTTTTTTGAGATCCACCACCAACCTGTTTTTCCCTGTCCGCCTGCGAATTGAAGGACCCCCCCATGATTTTTGTAATAGTCCCCTTTCTTGTATGGATTTTCTAGCTCCTGATTTATCTACTGCCCCACATCATGACTACTGTTGGGAGGCCTGTATATAATTGCCATCAGGGTCAATTATACAATCCCTACAACAGTATGGAAACAGGCCGTTCGGCCTAACACCGACTTTCCGAAGAGTAACCCACCCAGACCCGTTCCCCTACCCTGCATTTACCTTGCGCTAAGAGGCAGCAGTGCTAACCACTGAGTCACCGTGCCACCCCGAATAAGTGTGGACCATTCCAGTCCTTTAAGGTAGTTCTGCCATTCAATAAGGTCAAGGCTAGTCTATGGCTGACCTCCCTTTACCCATGTCCCTTAATAACTTTGCTTACTAGAAATTTATCGATTGTAGATTTAAAATTAACAACTGATGCACTGCGTTTGTGGAAGGAAGTACCTTCCTTTGTGTGGGGAAGGTTTAGGGTGAGAAGGGAAAGATATAAAAGCAACTTTTTCACGCAGAGAATGGTATGTGTATGGAATGAGCTGCCAGAGGAAGTGGTGGAGGCTGGTACAATTACGTTTAAGAGGTGTCTGGATGGGTATATGAATAGGAAGGGATTGGAGGGATATGGGCCGGGTGCTGGCAGGTGGGTTGGACCGAAGGGTCTGTTTCGGTGCTGTCCATCTCTATGATTCTAAGTACTTCCTCAGAAACGATCTGGCCCTAATTCTCAAGCTATGCCCCCTAGTTCTAGAATGCTTTGTCTTTTCCCGTTAATATCCTGAAGACTTCGATCCAATCGCCTCTTCATCATCCAAATTCTCAGGAAGGCAGGCCTTGTTTGCATAAACCTCTCCTCCTAACTGAGTCCCTGGAGTCATTGGGACTCTGAGCAGGAACGTTCGGGAGGTGGTGAAGTCTGAGACAGCAATGGAGCTCCCAAACGTTGACAACTCTCACTGACGTCGCAATAATATTCAAGCCTCGAAATGAGTTGGCGCTTTGGTTGGGTGAGGAAGGGTCTGGATGAGGTGTCGGTGATGTGGAATTAAAGGCTCGGGAAGACCTGACGGAGAAATCGTCTTTGACGAAGAGAGGAGGTGACTGGACGGAGCAGTAGCGTTCACGTGGACGTTTCCCTGGAGAATCGGACTCGGTTTTGGTCCCCTTCAGGAGCAATGTTGGAGCCAGATCAGAGGAGGTTCACTCGATTTTGAATCCGGAGGTCAGGGGTTTGCCTCCCGAAGAGAGGTTGAGCAGTTTAGGCTTATACTCTCTGGACAGGATTGGAGAGGAGATCTAATTGAGCGATAAAAGAGTCTGAAGGACATTGACCGACGTAGACGTAGAGAGGATGTTTCCTCATGTGGGGCAATCTAGAATGAGGAGTCCCAGTTTTAGGACAAGGGGGAGCAGATTTATAACAAAGGAATTGAAGAACTGTTTCTCTTGAAGATTTGTGAATCTGTGGAATTCACTGCCCCAGAGTGAGGTGGATGCTGGGACTCTGAGTAAATTTAAGGATGGATTTTTAAAATTAGTAGTGGGTTGAAGGGTTATGGGGAGAAAGATCGGAAAGTGGAGTTGAGGCCGAGATGAGATGGGCAGCGCAGGCTGGAGGGGCTGAATGGTCTCCTACTCCTAAAGGCTCTTTTGTTCTTGATGGACTGGTTGGACCTGTTTCCGAGCCACGCCCCCATAGTCATGAGGAAGCCCCAGTGTCATTTTCTTTTTAAAGTACTCATTCACGGGATGAGGGGACTGCTGGCTGGATAGTGTTCATTGTCTGTCCCTAATTGCCCAGAGGGCAGTTAAGAGTCAACCACATTGCTGTCGGTCTGGAGTCACATGTAGGCCAGATCGGTCAAATACGGTCATTATTTAGTCGTCACTAGACTCATCAAATACGGTCATTATTTAGTCGTCACTAGACTCATAATTCCAGATTTTTCTTTTCCCCCTTTATTGAATTCAAATTCCACCATTTGCCATGGTGGGCCTCAAACACCGGCCCCCAGAGCGTTCCCTGGGTCTCGGCGATCGTACCGCTGAGCCATCGTCTTCCCTGGAACCTCCAGCAAAAAGCTCCTTCGGCCACTCTCTGACAGTGATGAGTCCGACAGCAACACCCTGGTCTGTATTAATGCTGTTCTTTTTGTGTCTTGCCCTCAGGACTCTGATCATTAAATGCAGCAGCTATAGGCAGGCCTGTTGGTGGAAACAGGAGATAACTAATCTGGCTGAGAGACACGCCCAGGATTTCCTAACCGAGCACCGCTTCGACTCCTTTGTCCCCGCTCGACACGACATCCAGACGCGATGGTAACTATCCCAGCAGCCTCCTGGCTACACTCTGTTTCATTTTCCTTCTCAGTCCTCCAGGTAAACTCCAGCGGATGGTCAGCCATGATCGTATTGAATATTGCAGGAGACCTGAAGGACCCACGCCCTGTTTTGTGTTTCTGTGAAGGGGGAGCAGGCTCAAAAGGGCTGAATGGCCTACTCACACTCCTGTTTTCTGTGTCTTTTTGTTTGGAGGTTTGTGAATGGCAGTGAATACTTCTCTGCTGTCGCTGATGCTTTGGAGCAAGCCAAGGAAGACATTTTCATTGCGGATTGGTGGTGAGTGAGTTGATTTTGTTTTTGTGTGTGTGTGTGTATATAATTTTCCATCGTAGAATTCTCCAGAGCAGGTGGAGACAATTTGGCCCATCGTATTCGGGCCAGCTCCTCAAACGCGCTATCCATTGAGTGCATTGCTTCCCCCCACCACCATTATCCAGCTATTTCTGAGATCTCCCCTCAGAAACTTCCAGAACTAAACAAACAGTTCTCCCCACTGGGTTCATTTGCTGATTGTCTTCAACCTGTGACCATTGGTTCTCGATCCTTTTGGGAACAATTTATCTCTGTGTTCGCTCTGGCTAAGCCCCTCGTGGTTTTCAACACCTTGAAGAAATCTCCTCTCTACTTTCTCATCTCCCAGCGAGTGTTCCCAATCTCTCTCCATCACCGATGTTCCTCATCCCTCCAAACCGCTCTCTGCAATCTATTGCACGTCCTTCCTGATGTTCCTCATCCCTCCAAACTGCTCTCTGCAATCTATTGCACATCCTTCTTGATGTTCCTCATCCCTCCAAACATCTCTCTGCAATCTATTGTGCGTCCTTCCTGATGTTCCTCATCCCTCCAAACCGCTCTCTGCAATCTATTGCGCGTCCTTCCTGATGTTCCTCATCCCTCCAAACATCTCTCTGCAATCTATTGCACATCCTTCCTGATGTTCCTCATCACTCCAAACCGCTCTCTGCAATCTATTGCGGGTCCTTCCTGATGTTCCTCATCCCTCCAAATATCTCTCTGCAATCTATTGCACATCCTTCCTGATGTTCCTCATCCCTCCAAACATCTCTCTGCAATCTATTGCGCGTCCTTCCTGATGTTCCTCATCCCTCCAAATATCTCTCTGCAATCTATTGTACGTCCTTCCTGATGCTTCCTGCACTTGAGGGTCTGCAGGAGAAAGTTAAAAACGGATTTTACTGTTAGCAAAACAGATTTTAGCAAAGAAACCCAAACATGTAAATGGAAAGCAGGAATTTTCAGCAGTGCTTCGCCTGAGGCCCACTGAAGATGTTACCTAGTATGGTGACGAAACGTCTGGAAATGAGCCTTCCAGCTCAGCGAGCAAACCTACATCCAAACCCGCAACCTGAGCTACAAATCTTCTCAAAACTCGCTAAGATTTGAGCTTCTTTGTGATTCTGGCTGTCTATTTATTCATGGAATTTGTGCATCGCTAAGGGGGCGGTGTCGAGCTGGAGGGTTGGATCTGGGAATGGGGTTGGGAGTGGTGGCGCGGGTAATGAGGAAACTGGTGAAGTCGTTGTTGATGCCATGTGGTTGGACGATCCCAAGGTGGAACTCCACATCTACTTCACCGGTTTCCAAATCTCCCCTCGCCCAACCTCATCCCAGATCTAACCCTCCAACCCAGCACCACCCTCTTGACCTGTCCTACCTGTCCACCTTCCTTCCCACCTATCCACTCCACCCTCTCCTCTGACCAATCACCATCACCCTCCCACCTACATTCACCTATTCCCTTCCCCCAGCCCCACCTCCATCCCCCTATTTATCTCTCAGCCCCCTTCTCCTCCACATTATTCATGAAGGGCTTATTCCCCAAACGTTGACTCTCCTGCTCCTCGGATGCTGCCCGACCTACTGTGCTTTTCCAGCCTTTTCCTGCTCCGGCATCTGCCGTCCATGCTTTCTCCTGACAATGCAACCTCCCTGACCCTTCGTCCTGATCTTAATGCCCTCCCGTCCTGCCCAGGGTCACCAGTTGTCCTTCTGTGAGTCATGTGGAGCAGTGATTTTCTGGATTATGCTGACTCCCATCGCTTCTCATTTGTAGGCTGAGTCCCGAGATCCACCTCAAGAGACCTGCCAGGAGCAACTACTGGAGACTGGACAGGCTTCTGAAGCGTAAGGCAGTGAGTAAGGCCCCGGGCAAAGGGACGCAAGGGCTTTACCATTTTAGCGCGGGTGCACGGGTTCAGAGATTTTCAGAATGTGGGCATTGTTCAGTCCAGTGTTCGTCCCTCGTTCCTAGTCACCTGCCAACTGAGTGGCTTGTGAGAGCCATTTTAGAGGTCAGTTAAGAGTCAGCCATGTTGCAGCTCAGCGTATCGGCCCAGACTGGGTAAGGAGGGAAGATTGCCCTCCCTGAAGGGCATGAGTGAACCAGATGGGTTTTCACGGTCAGTCGAGGATAGTCTCATTGTCACCGGCGCTAAAGCAAGCCTTCAGTTACAGATTTATTCCAATGGCATGAATGGGATTCAATCCAGTGTCTCCAAAACGTGATCCCCAGGATTACTCACCCATCGTCCCTGGAGGACTTGATTGGAGAAATCGGGGCGTCGTTGTTGGAGAAGAAGAGGGGATTTGTTGGAGGTATTCCTGACAAGAGTAGAGAGAGAGAGAGAGAGACACAGTTTCCATTATTGAGGTGACCAAGAGCCAGAGGGCCCCTGATTTAAGGTAGTCATCAAAATAACATTGATAGGATGGAAGAATGTCTGTGTGCAGCACACACACTCTTGGCCCTGATCTCCAGCATCTGCAGTCCTCACCACAGGCCCTGGAATACACTGCCTGAATCTGGGGGTGGGGGGGGGGGTGGGAACAGACTCAGTTCAGAGGGGCATTAGATCTGCAGAGATAAAATTGCAAAGTTGAGTTGGGGGTGGTGTCAAAGAGCTGCTTTTTTCAAGGGCTAGCACGAGCATGACCTGCTGAGTGGCCTCTTGGCATGCGTTAACAGTTCCAGAACTCAAGGGGCTTTGGAGCAAGGGGACAGTCGTGGGATTGGCAATGGTGCTGTTGTTAGACATTGTTTTGTTTCTCTCCTGTGCCCTAAAGCTGAGGGCAACACTAAGTGTTGTCCTGACGATACAATTCTGCCGATGGAACAGGCGAGTACCCCCAGCGGTTTCAGAAGAAGGATCCCCCTTCCCGTGTTTGAGTTTATTTGAGAGGTTTCGCCCTAATACAAACCTACGCGGGGCTTACAAGAAGTCAACTCAGACTGAGACTTCACCCTGATGAGAGAGGTCCCTGCCAACGGGAGTCTCGAATCTTATTGGTGGGCAGCACATATGTCCCTCTCTAGCAGCCCCTGGGTTGGCAGGAGGTCAGAGTGCCCACAGAGCGAGCTCCCAGCAGAAAGCAGTACTCAGCAGGTCTGGCTGAGTCTGGATGAGTGCTGTTGAGCTCCCTGGCCTCCCTGACCTCCCTGGCCTCCCTGGCCTCCCTGGCCTCCCTGGCCTCCCTGGCCTCCCTGACCTCCCTGACCTCTCTGACCTCTCTGACCTCCCTGGCCTCACTGACCTCCCTGGCCTCACTGACCTCACTGACCTCCCTGGCCTCACTGACCTCCCTGGCCTCACTGACCTCCCTGGCCTCACTGACCTCACTGGCCTCACTGACCTCACTGACCTCCCTGACCTCACTGACCTCACTGACCTCCCTGGCCTCACTGACCTCACTGGCCTCACTGACCTCACTGACCTCCCTTGCCTCACTGACCTCACTGACCTCCCGTCAGCAGTTAGCAAGGTCAAGGGGCATTAGCGATGGACAGGGTTAGAGAAAGGGTGGAGGGTGAGGTGGGTAGTAGAAGAGATGAGGGGATTGTGGCACAGCGCAAGAGGAAGTGGCACTGGCACAAAACAAAGGCATCCCCGCTGAAAGGGTAGGGAGGGCAGGTTTCCTTCCCCTGTGGACAGTGATGAAGCAGATGGGTTTACAATGTAACTGTTCGTAGCCACTTCAATTAAAAACAGCGTAAAGGTGTCTGGAATGAGCAGGTCACACTGAAACAGAACATGGGAGCAGGAGTAGGCCATTCAGCTCTTTGACCTGCTGTTCCATTCAGTATGCTGATGGCTAATTATCCAACTCAGTGCCGTGTTCCCATTCTCTCCCCCCTTTGAACCCTTTAGCCCGAAGGACAATGGCTCTCTGCTCTTTGCAGTGAATACCCAGGCTCACCGTTCTCTGGGTGAAGACCTTCAGAGAGTCAGAGAGATGGACAGCAGAGAAACGGACCCTTCGGTCCAACTGGTCCATGCTAACCAGATAGCCAAACCTCATTGAGTCCCATTTGTCAGCATTTGGCCCATATCCCTCCAAACCCTTCCTATTCATATACCCATCCAAAT
>NC_057757.1:9352436-9362215 GCF_004010195.1 Chiloscyllium plagiosum
TTTCACAACATCTTTCCGATAGGAAGGAGACCAGAATTGCATGCAATATCCCAACAGTGGCCTAACCAATGTCCTGTACCTCCACAACATGACCTCCCAACTCCTGTACTCAATACTCTAACCGATAAAGGAAAGCATACCAAACGCCGCCTTCACTATCCTATCGACTTTCCTCCCCTCAGTTCTAAATGGGCTATCCTATAAGCTCAGAGTATGTCTCCCTCCCCTCATTCCAGACTCCGCAGTCATCGAGAATATCCTTTTAACGTTTACCCTGCCTAATCTTGAGAGTTTTACAGGTTTCTGAGAGAGCTCCCCTCATTCTATAAACTCATCTTTGGTTATGCGGAAAGATTAGACAGACTGGGCTTGTTACCTCGCGTGTTGAGGAAGATGAGGGGGTGACTTGATTTGAAGTTATAATGTCAAACCTGTTCAGGATAAGATGGACATGGGACGGTCTCTGTTGTGGAGGTGGAGTGGGGGAGCGCTTAGAGGTCAGAAACTCCAGAACCGGGGTTGGGGGGGGATTTGGTTTCCCCTCACGGTTATCTTTGGAACTCTCTGGTTCGCGGGGAGGTGGGGAGGGTAACAGGCGATGAGTCGTTGAATTTGTTTGAGGTGACTTGGATCGATTCTGGTCAGGCTGAGGTATCGGGGGAGGGGGTGGGGTGGGGCTGATGGATAGGAATGTGGAATCGAAAGCACAAACTGATTGGCCACGTGCGTATTGAGTGGCGGAGCAGGATGGAAGGGCTGAATGGCCTTTTTCTGCTCCTAATTTGAAGGGGTGTGTGAGCTGGAGAAGCTCAACAGGTCCAGCAGCATCTGTGGTGAGAAAACCAGATGTTAATGTTTTGAGTCTGGGATAATTCTTCAGAACTATGTTTCCCCAGCATCTGCAAGACTTTGTGTTCCCATGCAATAATAATTTCCTGATGACCACCCCTGAGACTCCCTTTCAATTCCACAATTCCATAGTTGAGTTTTAATCTCACCAGCCATTGGAGTGGAATTTGAGCTCAATAGCATTTGCCTCGGGTCATTTATTATTGCAAATTCCTCACACGAATGGTCCCGGGACGGGGAACTTCAGTGGCAAGGATAGATTGGAGAGGTCAGGACTGTTCCCCTTAGAGGAAGAAGAGATTTGATCAAAGTGCTCAACGTCACGAGGAATGTGGACAGCGTTGATAGGCAGGGCCTGCTCCTGTTGGAGGAAGGCTTAAAGCCAGGAGGCACTTGAGGAAGAGAATGAAGATAACGCTGAGTGAGATGAAGGGTTTGCGCCCTCTGAAGCCTCTAGAGTGTCTCCAGCATCTTCGATCTTTGTTTCCGATGTCGGGAAGGAGATTCCACACGGAATCTCTGCAGATTTGAAGGTGCTGTCCTGAACCTGACTGACCCTTGGTCACAGAAAGTTAATCCAACCCTTAACTTTCGTCAGTCGGAAGAGAAACAGTTAACATTTCAATCCAATGTGACTCTGGTTTCTGTCCCCACAGACACTCGGAGACCCGCGGGTTTCCCCACAGACACTCGGAGACCCGCGGGTTTCCCCACAGACACTCGGACACCCGCGGGTTTCACAGCACTTGCTGCTTTAGTTGAAGCTCTCCAGCATCTGGAGTATTTTGTTTTGATTATTGATTATTCTCTCTCTCTGTCTCTCTGTCTGTCTCTCTCCCTGTCTCTCTGTGTCTCTCCCTGTCTCTCTGTCTCTGTCTCTCTCCCTGTCTCTCTGTCTCTCTCCCTGTCTCTCTGTCTCTGTCTCTCTCCCTGTCTCTCTGTCTCTCTCCCTGTTTCCCTGTCTCTGTCTCTCCCCCTGTCTCCCTCTCTCTCTCTCTTCCCCTCCTCCTCCCCCTCCCTGTCTCCAGGAACAGGGTGTGAAGATATTTGTGCTGTTGTATAAAGAGGTGGAGCTTGCCTTGGGCATTAACAGCGGATACAGCAAGCGAACGTTGACAGCGCTGCACTCAAATATCACGGTAGAGTCTCTTCCGAGTGTGCGACGGTTTGTGGTATGTGAGCTCATTGACCCTCTGCACAGTAGGTTTCTCCATCACAGTTTCGACTGCTGTGAGAGTTACAGCCCAAAATGGGCAAGTCTCATTCCAACATGGAGAGAGCCCCTTCAGCCCTTGGCCGAGAGTGAGCTCTCAGTGAGTCTGTCAGGGCTAAAGCTATTCATGTCTTGTGGAACTCTGCTTTAAGGACTGGATGAGGGTGCACATGTGTAGCTCCTGATTCTCGGATTATGGAGCTCTTGCTGTTCCCACTTTGGGAACATCTTTACAACCAGAAGGCACAGGAGCAGAAACTAGGCCATTCAGCCCATCAAGCCTGCTTCACCATTCAATCATGGCTGGTAAGGTTCTCAACCCCATTTTTCTGCTGTCTCCCTGTAACCCTGGATCCCCTTGGTACTCAAGAACCTATCCATCTCCATCTTAAATATACCCAATGACCTGGCCCCCACAGCCTTCTGTGGCAGTGAATGGCCATAGATTGCCCACTCTCTGGCTGAAGACGTTTCTCCTTATCTCTGTTTGAAAAGTTCTTCCCTTTACTCTAAGGCTGTGCCCGCAGGACCGGGTCTCTCCTCCCAATGGGAAACATCTTCCCAACATCTTTAAGCCATGCCGTCCAACCCCCACTGTGTACCTGGCCCTCACAGACAGCTCATTCGCAATGTTCTTAGAGTTGTGTTTCTCTGTCTGTTATCTGTCTCAAGTCCAGAAACTTCCCTGCAAGCCGAAGTGCTCTCTTTCTCTCGCTCGCTCTCTCTCTCTCTCTCGCTCTCTCCCTCTTGCGATCTCTCGCTCACTTTCTTGGGCTCTGTCTCTCGCTGTCTGTCTCTCGCTCGCGCTGTCACTCGCTCTCTCACTCTCTTTCGCGTGCTCTCTCACTCTCGCTCGCACTCTCTTGCTCTGTCTCTTGCTCTGTCTCTCGCTCGCTCTCTCTCGCTTGCTGTCTCTCGTGCTTTCTTGATCTCTCGCAGTCTTGCTCTCGCTCTCGCTCGCACTCCCATGTTCTCGCTCGCTCGCTCGCTCTCTCTCGCACTCTCTTTCGCGCTCTCATTCTCGTTCGCGCTCTCTCTCTCTCTCTCTCTCACACTCTGTTTGTTCCCCTCGAGCAGGTGATGAGGCACCCGGATCATGTCTCCTCCACAGTGTTGCTCTGGGCCCACCATGAGAAACTGGTCGTCATCGATCAATCGTTGGCCTTCCTGGGAGGGTTGGACCTGGCCTACGGCAGGTGGGACGACCAGGACTATCGCCTGACCGACCTGGAAGCTCCCCAATCTCAGCCGGTACGTGCAGCTGCCTCTTTCGTGGTTGATCTGTTGTCCTCCGTCCTTTTCACGTTTCCCCATCCCCCTCTCCTCACCGCCTGTCCTCTTCATCGTCACCAACTTTGTATTTTTTGTTCCCCGCTTGTCCATGGGATGTGTCTTTTATGGGGTTGAAAGGGCTAATGCCAAGCAGTGTCACACGCACCAATTTCGATAGGTTGATATACAGAACAACCTCGATTATCTGAACAAGGCAGGTTGGGAATATTTTGTTTGGACAACTGATTGTTTGGACAACTCATCGGGGTTCCGGTGGCAGTGGCAATAGCAGGATCAGGGTTGCCATGGCGATCCTGTTCCTGTTCCCACCGCCAGCCCAGGCTGCCTGCTCTTTCTGTGCTTTTATTTAAATTTAATAAACTTTTTTCGGGACCTTGTGATCTTGTTTGGATAATCTGAAATTCGGATAATTGATGTTCGGATAACAGAGGTTGTTCTGTATCCTCCGTTTCGGTCTCCTTATCTGAGGAAGGATGTTCTGGTGAAGGAGGGGATTGTACCAAAGGTTGACCAGATGATACCTGGGGTGACAGGACAGATGTATAAACAGACTCTCCATCAGTTAGGACTATATTCGCCGGCGTTTTTGAAAAATGAGGTGGGGGGTGGGGGAACCTCCTAGAAATCTATAAAATTCTAACAGGACCAGACAGGGTAAATACATTAAGGATGTCCCCAATGTCCCCCAGAACCTGGGGGTCGCAGTTTAAGGATGTAGGGTGGGCCATTTTGGACACAGATGAGGAGAAATATCTTCCCCCAGAGAGTGAAGAGCCTGTGGAACTCTCTTCCACAGGAAGCAGTTGAGGCCAAAGCATCTCACGTTTTTAAGAAGGTTCCTCGGGCTGAAGGGATTAAAGAGCATGGGGAGATTGGCAGGAACAGAGCACCGAGTTGGAGGATATAGAATGGTGATGAAGGCTGAATGGCCTCCTCTTGTTCTTGCGTTGCTATAAACTTGGGGTCTCGAAGGAGTGCAGCCTACACTCCACCTCATTCTGTCCGTAACTGGATGCGGCCTGAAAAGTTCCTTCCCCAGAGGGCATTCGTGAGCCAGATGGGTTTGTGTGGCCAATCGATGATTGCTTTCACTGTAATGGCCTTATCAATCCCAGAGTTTTTAATGAATTTTACTGGTTTGAGCCCGTCATCCCAAAGTGGGTTTCCAGTCCAGTCACACCATCGTTACGACAGCATTTAGACAGACGCATGAACAGACAGGGAATAGAGGGATAGCTGCCTATTACTGTCCTCTGCTCTATTTTCTGTCATTGGGTCACACGTACGCATCCCCCAAAAACACAGAGTAGCTCACAAGCTGTTATAACTTGGGGGATATCCTAAAATAATGAGGCTTACCCTGTCACAAGCAGCAGTTAAATGATCAGTTAGCCTCTCCCACTGATGAGACTTCTATTCACTTAAATAAGAGTCGATGGAAGCAGTCAGTAGGAACCATCTCCGCTGTATACAGGTTTTTTAATAAGTAGCAATACACTTAAGGTTACTTTAAAGTTGCAAAATGTTCAGATAATATGTTTAAACGATAGCACTTTGCATAAATATTTCTGAAAATAGTGGCTGCAGGATTTTTTACCACATCCAGCCAGGAAGGCAAGGCAGGGCCTCAGTTTAATTTCTCTGAAAGATTGACCCCCCCCCCCTCCCCCAACAGTGCAGCACTCTCTCAGCACTGACCCTCTGACAGTGCGGCACTCCCTCAGCACTGACCCTCTGACAGTGCGGCACTCCCTCAGCACTGACCCTCTGACAGTGCGGCACTCCCTCAGCACTGACCCTCTGACAGTGCGGCACTCCCTCAGCAGTGGCACTTCAAATGTCTGCCTGCATAATGAGTTCACATTTCGGAGATTCAAGACTCTTCCTGATGTCGAGGGGAGAGGATATTCCTGTTGACCATCTCGTTAATTGACGTTGACGATTTGCTACATGTAGGTTTGTAATCACAGCGAAGAGGAGCGTCTTGAGGAACCTGAGGAGGAGAAGGGAATACCACTCGAGGAGGTGAAGGAATGGCGTTCTCGCTGCCGGGCTGACTCAACAGACTGTAACGCGGCTGGGCAATTCTGGCTTGGAAAAGACTATTGTAACTTCATTCAGAAGGACTGGGTTGAGCTGGACAAGCCTTTTGAAGGTAAATTGAGCTTCCTCAGGTTTAGAATTTAACCATCCAGAACCCTCCCTGTGCTTCAGGATAAGCAGGTAGCTGTTACCATGCTGTTACCTCAGAGATAATCTCTGGAGTTCCTGTTGAGTTTATACACTGACCATGAGAAGAGAATGCAGAGCTAATTAATACACACTATTCCCAGGGTTATCAGTAAAGTATAAGAGGCCAACTGAATGACTCTAACGCCGTCTGGGACAAAGGTAATTCATATCAGGTTTATCAGTAATGGATGTAGGCTTGCTCACTGAGCTGGAAGGTTCATTTCCAGATGTTTCGTCACCCTAGTAGGTAACATCTTCAGTGGGCCTAGAGGCAAAGCACTGTACATGATTCCTACTTTCTATTTAGATGTTTGGGTTTCTTTGGGTTGGTGATGTCATTTCCTGTGGTGATGTCATTTCCTGTTCTTTTTCTCAGGGGGTGATAGATGGGGTCTAACTCGATGTGTTTGTTGATAGAGTTCTGGTTGGAATGCCATGCTTCTAGGAATTCTCGTGCGTGTCCCTGGCTTGTCCTAGGATGGATGTGTTGTCCCAGTCGAAGTGGTGTCCTTCCTCATCCGGATGTAAGGATACTAGTGAGAGAGGGTCATTTTGTTTTGTGGCTAGTTGGTGTTCATGTATCCTGGTGGCTAGTTTTCTGTCTGTTTGTCCAATGTAGTGTTTGTTACAGTCCTTGCACGGTATTTTGTAAATGCCGTTAGCTGGAAAATGAACCTTCCAGCTCAGCGAGCAAACCCACGTCCAGAACTCAACCTGAGCTACAAATCTTCTCAAAACTCGCGTATTCAGAGTAGTTTAAAGTGGGTTCACATAACTAATTGACGGGATTATCATATTTTGAACAGTCCAGACCTATATCTATTAGATTTTAAAAGAATGAAGTCCATGTAAACAGCATCATCGGCTTTTTCCTTCATTAATCATCTTCATCACCTCCTCAAATAACCCAATCAAGTTAGGTATGCACGACCCCCCACATAAAGCCATGTTGTCTATCACGAATAAGTCCGTTTGTCTCTAAACGCATATAGATCTTGTCCCTGAGAATCTTTTCCAATAATTTCCCAACCACCAACATGAGGTTCACACAGGCCTGCAATGTCCTGGATTATTCCGTGCTACCTTCTTAAACAATGGGACAACATTGGCTATTCTCCTGTCCTCTGGGATCTCTCCAGTGGCCAAAGAGGATCCGAAGATGTCCATCCATACTCCAGCAACTTGTTCTCTCGCCTCCCTCAATGTCCCGGGACCCAGGGACTTAAAAAGCATTAAGGTTGATAAGACGCACAACACCTCTTCCTTTTTAATGGCGACTTGACTGAGAAATTCCACACCCTCTTCCCTGAGATCATTCTCCACCAATTCCTTGTGAGATTCTGAGGCGACTTGGTCAGGTGGATGTTGAAGGGATATTTCCCTCATGGGAGAGACTTTGTCCAGATATCAGAGTTTGAAAGATTAGAATTCGAATAAAAATTGGATGTTGCTGTATCCAAATACAGGAGTACAGTAAAAAGCGCACAGTGTGGTCATTCTCTGACGTCATCTTGGCTACAAAATCCCGAATTTAAAAAAAAAAGCTAAGAAACAAAAATCAGAATTTTAATAAAAGCAGGAGTATCAAATGTAGGTGGATGTAGAAAGATTATTTCCCTCTGGCTATAGGATCTGGAGCAAGGGGACACAATATAAGAAGAAAGCAAAAATAATGACCGCCTGTGCGAGAATGAAGGATGGGTGTGGCAAGTAACACGCGCCTTGGATGACCAGGAATGTTATGACCTTGGTCAAAAAGAAAATGGAAGCACGTGTCAGGTCTAGGAGGATGGGAAATGGCGAAGCCCTGAAAGTGCATAAGGAAAGTGGGAAAGAACTTAAACGAGGAATTGGAGAGGTTGAAAGGGTCATGAAAAGTTGTTAGCACACAGGATGAAGGAGAATCCCAAAGCGCTTTATACAAAAGGAAAAGGGTTGGCCCACTCGGGGACAAAAGAAGGAATCTGTGCCTGAAGGCAGAAGAGTTGGTGAGGTCCGAAATGAATACTTTGTGTCGGTATTCACCAAAGAGAAGGAATTGGTGGAGAATGATCCCAGGGAAGGGGGTGTGGAATTTCTCAGTCAAGTCGCCATTAAAAAGGAAGAGGTGTTGTGCGTCTTAAAAAGTATTAAGGCTGATAAGTCCCTGGGTCCCAGGACATTGAGGGAGGCGAGAGAACAAGTTGCTGGAGTATGGATGGACATCTTCGGATCCTCTTTGGCCACTGGAGAGATCCCAGAGGACAGGAGAATAGCCAATGTTGTCCCATTGTTTAAGAAGGTAGCACGGAATAATCCAGGACATTGCAGGCCTGTGTGAACCTCATGTCGGTGGTCGGGAAATTATTGGAAAAGATTCTCGGGGACAAGATCTCGGGGACAAGAAACAAACGGACTGATTAGTGATGGTCGGCGTGGTTTTGTGCAGGGAAGCTTGTGCCTCACTAACTTAATCGGGTTTTTTGAGGAGGTGATGAAGATGATTGATGAGGGAAAAGCAGATGAGGCTGTTTACATGGATTTCAGTAAAACCTCCTGACAAGGTCCCTCATGGCAGACTGGGACAGAAGGTGAAGTCACATGGTATCGGGGGTGAGCTGGCAAGGTGGATACAGAACTGGCTTAGTCACAGGAGGCAGAGGGTAACGGTGGAAGGATGCTTTTGGGAACGGAGGGTTGTGACTCGTGGTTTGATTAGATTAGTTTCCCTGCAGTATGGCAGCAGGCCCTTTGGCCCAGCAAGTCCACACCGACCCTTCAAAGAGTAATGTGCCCAGACCCATTCCCCTACCCTATATTTACCCCTGCCTAATGCACCTAACACTATGGGGCAATTTAGCATGGCCAATCCACCCTAACCTGCACATCCTTGGACTGTGGGAGGAAACCGGAGAAACCCACGGGTCAAAGTGCAAACTCCACACAGACAGTCGCCTGAGGCTGGAATCAAACCCGGCTCCCCTGCGCTGTGAGGCAGCGGTGCTAACCACTAAGCTACCGTGCCGCCCCCTGGTGTTCCATAGGGATCGGTGCTCGCGGTCGACATAAATGATTTGGAGAAAAATGGGGCTGGTCTGAATAGTAAGTTTGTGGACGGTAAAAAGACTGCTGGAGTTGCAGATAGTGAGGCGGATTGTCAGATACAGCAGGAGATAGATCAGTTAGAGGCACAGGCAGATAACAGGCAGATGGAGTTTAATCCAGACATGTGACCTTTTGAAAGGTCAAGTACAGTTGGAAATTTTACAGTGAATGGCAGAACCCTTCAGTGTATTGACAGACAGAGGGATCTGGGTATACAATGACATACAGAGGGATCTGGGTATACAATGACATACAGAGGGATCTGGGTGTGCAGTGACATACAGAGGGATCTGGGTGTGCAGTGATATGCAGAGGGATCTGTGTGTACAATGATATGCAGAGGGATCTGGGTGTACAATGATATGCAGAGGGATCTGGGTCTACAATGATATACAGAGGGATCTGGGTGTGCAGTGATATACAGGGGGATCTGGGTGTACAATGATATACAGAGGGATCTGGGTCTACAATGATATACAGAAGGATCTGGGTCTACAATGATATACAGAGGGATCTGGGTGTGCAGTGATATGCAGAGGGATCTGGGTGTACAATGATATACAGAAGGATCTGGGTGTGCAATGATATACAGGGGGATCTGGGTGTGCAGTGATATGCAGAGGGATCTGGGTGTGCAGTGATATGCAGAGGGATCTGGGTGTACAATGATATACGGAGGGATCTGGGTGTGCAGTGATATGCAGAGGGATCTGGGTGTGCAGTGATATGCAGAGGGATCTGGGTGTGCAGTGATATGCAGAGGGATCTGGGTGTACAATGATATACAGAGGGATCTGGGTCTACAATGATATACAGAAGGATCTGGGTCTACAATGATATACAGAAGGATCTGGGTCTACAATGATATACAGAAGGATCTGGGTCTACAATGATATACAGAAGGATCTGGGTCTACAATGATATACAGAAGGATCTGGGTCTACAATGATATACAGAAGGATCTGGGTCTACAATGATATACAGAAGGATCTGGGTCTACAATGATATACAGAAGGATCTGGGTCTACAATGATATACAGAAGGATCTGGGTCTACAATGATATACAGAAGGATCTGGGTCTACAATGATATACAGAAGGATCTGGGT
>NC_057757.1:9362233-9377544 GCF_004010195.1 Chiloscyllium plagiosum
GGGATCTGGTTGTACAATGATATACAGAGTGATCTGGGTGTACAATGATATACAGAGGGATCTGGGTGTGCAATGATATACAGAGGGATCTGGGTCTACAATGATATACAGAGGGATCTAGGTCTACAATGATATACAGAGGGATCTGGGTGTACAATGATATACAGAAGGATCTGGGTCTACAATGATATACAGAGGGATCTGGGTGTACAATGGTATACAGAGGGATCTGGGTGTGCAGTGATATGCAGAGGGATCTGGGTCTACAATGATATACAGAGAGATCTGGGTGTGCAGGTCCACAGCTCACTGAGGTGACAGTGCAGGTAGATAAGGCAGTAAAAAAGGCCTAGCGCATGCTTCCTTCATTGGGAGGGGCATTGAGTATAAGGATAGACAAGTTACGCTGCAACTTTATAGATTTAGTTAGGCCACATTGGAATATTGCGTACAGTTCTGGTCACCACACTCCAAGAAGGATGTGGATGCTTTGGAGAGGGTACAGAAAAGGTTTACCTGGATGTTGCCTTCATGGGAGGATTTCAGCGATGAAGACCTGATAGAAGTTAATAAGGTTGTGAATGGCGTGGACAGAGTCGAAAGTAAGATGCTTTTCCCAGGGTGGAGAGGTCAGTGACTTGGCAACACAGATCAAGATGCGGGGAGGGAAGGGAGGTGGAGTTTGAGAGAGATGTGTAAGGCAAATTTTTCTCACAAAGTGGGGTGAGTGCCTGGAACGGACTGCCAGGGGATGAGGTGGAAGCGAGCAGAACAGCAGCATTCAAGAAATACCTGGACAAGTGCATGAGTAGGAAGGGAACAGAGGGATACGGGTCCTGTCAGTGAACATGGAAGGGGAAAATGGGTTGGTGCAGGCTTGGAGGGCCGAAGGGCCTGTTCTTGTGCTGTATTGTTCTTTGAAATGGCCAAGAAAGCCTCTCAATTCAAGGGACAGTCAGGGATGGGGAACAAATCCCGGCCTTGCTAGTGACATCGACATCCCTTGAAAATGTAAATTAAAACAGGTATTCCCTGTCTGCTGCACTGATGACATTTAGGGACTGAAATGGGGGGGATGGGCCCCACAATCTTTTGACTCCAGCAAAATAGTCCTGCCAACGCAGGCAAAGCTGATGGTGCAGGCTAAAACTCACAAAGGAATTTATTTGTAAGTAACATAATTACGCTGAGCGTGATCCAGCAAAGAAGCAAAATCAAAGGCGAAATGAATGAGTGAAGAATCTGAGATTTCCTTTCTCCTCCTCCTGCAGACTTCATTGACCGAAGTGCGACCCCTCGTATGCCGTGGCGTGATATCGGTGTGGTTGTCCATGGTGGGGCAGCACGGGACGTGGCAAGGCATTTCATACAGCGATGGAACTTCACCAAGGTCAGATTGCCATGGCAACAGGAAGGCCACGCGTGATTTATTTTGTCCGACACTGACACAGAATGTGTTTGTCAAATTTGCTCGAAATGTTGTTCACCCAATCCCATTTTCCCCTCAACCTGCAGAGCCTCCCAATTTCCCAGACTAACATCCTTACCCTTCCATCGAAGTCCCAGCAGGCTCTTGTCCAGCCCAGTATTGGCAACCTCCTCCCTCCCTCTCTCTGTCAACTCTGGCCTTGTGGCTGTCCCCCTCCCTCCCACCCTGATTCCCACTGCTCCCATTGGTGGCTGTGCCTTCAGCTGACTAGGCCCTGAGCTCTGACATTCCCTCCTGAAACCTCTGCACCTCGCTGACTGTTCAATATCATGAGCTGGACACAGTAGATAGCGAGAAGCTGTTCCCACTTGGTAAAAGAACAAGAATGGGAGGGGCAGAGATTGAAAGAGATGTGCAAACGAAACAGCGGTGATATGAGAGAAAACGTTTTCACCCAATGAGTAAAGAACAGCAGAGCCCAGGAACGGGCCTGTTGGCCCAGTCAGCCTCCCCTCTGACACATGAGGCCTTTCTAACCTTTTGCCTGGACATGGTCCTTTCCCTCTATCCCCTGCCGAATCATATATTTGTCAAGATGCCTCTGAAACATTTATTATTGTATCTGCTTCTGCTACCCCCTCTGGCACTTACCATCCTCTGTGTGAAATAAAACCTGCTCTCACATCTCCTTTAAACTTACCCCCGTTTTATCTTAAACCTACGTCCTCTCGTAACTGGCATTTCTATCCTGGGGAAAAACACTCCAGCTTCCCATTCTACCCATAATTTCCGTAAATTTCCATCATGTCGTCCCCCGTCCTTCGATGTTCAAGTGAGAACAGATCACATTTGTCGGGTCTCTCCCCGTAGCTAACACCCTCCAAACCAGGCAACATCCTGGCACACCGTTTCTGTACCCTCTCCAGAGACTCCACATCCTTCTGATAGTGTGGTGACCAGAACTGGACACAATATTCCAAATGTGGCTGAACAACAGCTGCGATATGAGTTACCAATTTTTAAACGCTACTCTGACTGATCAAGGCAAGCGTGCCATCTGCCTTCTCCATTTGCGTTGCCATTTTCAGGGAACTCTGGACCTGTACGCCTAGTTCCCTCTGTATGTTGATTCTACTCTGAGTTCTGCCATTGTACATCCCTCCCGCATTAGATCTCCCAAGATGCATCATTTCACATTTGTCCAGATTAAACTCCATCTGCCACTTCTCTGCCCTAGCCTCCAGCTTATTTAGATCCTGATGAATCCTCTGGCAATCCTCCTCGCTATCTACAGCTCCCCCCAGTCTTTGTGTCATCCACAAGCTTTCTAATCAGGCCACCTACATTCCCTCCAAATCATTGACATATATTATAGACCACAAGGGTCCCAGCACTGATCCCTGCGGAATACCGTCAGTCACAGATCGTCAATCAGAAATATTCTCTTCCACTGCAGCTACTCTGTTTTCTATGGCTAAGCCATATCCATCTCCCCAGTGCATTGTGGATCCCATGTGACTTCACCTTCTGTGTCACCCTGACATGGAGGGCCTTGTCAAAGGGCCTGCTAACATCGACGTAGACAACATCAGCCGCCCTGCCCTCATCAACCGTCTTCCTCACTTTCTCAAAAAAACCCAACACGTTTGTGAAACACAATCCTCCCCACACAAAGCCTGTCGCTAATAAGTCCATACTTTTCAAATGTGAGGAAAACCTATCCCTAAGAATATTCACCAATAATTTCCCTATCACTGACAGAAGATTGACTTGCCTGTAATTTCCCGGATTATCCCTGCTGTCTTTCTTAAACAGCATTGGCTATTCTCCAGGCACCTCTCCTGTGACTGAAGAGGATACAAAGATTTCATACAGGGCCCCCAGCAAGTTCCTCACCTGCCTCCCACTGCATTCTGGGTTAGATCTCATCAGGTCTACCTTAATGCTTTTCAAAACACCCAACACCACCACTATTTTTATATTGACATATCCCAGAAAAGCAACAAAATCCTCTCTGGACTCACCGTCCATCATAAGCTCCCCCTTTTGTGACGACCGATGCAGTGTATTTGTTAAGGATTCACCCATTTCTGGCTCCATGCTTACATTTCCTCTTTTATCCTTGAATGGACCTACCCTTTCCAGAACTACCCTCTGTCTCCTTATATATGGATAAGACACTTCGGGATTTTCCTTAATCCTGTTTGCTAAAGGCAAGTCATGGCCCCTTTTATCCCTCCAAATTCCTTGTTTGAGTCCTTTCCTGCTATCCTTGCACTTTGCGAGGGCTCTGTCTCTCTTTAGTTTGTGTATACTTCCCTTTTTCTATTGGACTCAGCTCTCAAATTCTCTTGTCATCCAAAGTTCCCAAATCTCGCCAGTCTTATCCTCCATTTTCACAGGAACATGTTGGTCCTCAACTCTAATTGACTGACCTTTAAAAGATTCCTACTTGCCAGATGTGGGGGATTTCCCCTCAAACAGCTGCCCCAATCTACATTCCCCAGTTCTTGCCGATACTGTGTTCATTCGCCATCCCCTAATTTAATACTTTCACCCAAGGACTACTCTTATCCTTATCCATAAATAACTTAAAACTTACAGAATTATGGTCACTGTTCCCGAAATGCACCCCTACTGAGACTTCAACCACTTGGCCGGACTCATTCCCCAATCCCAGGTCTCACATGTCCCCTTCCTGAGTTGGACTATTCACATATTGTTTCAAAAAACCATCCTGGACACACCAAACAACTTAACCCTCATCTAAGTCCTAGTCAATATACAGGAAGTTAAAATCAGAAAAACCTGTGGTTTTCACATTTTCCATAATCTAGCCACATATCTATTCCTCTATCTCCTGCTGGCTGTTGGGAAGCCTGTAGTACAATCCCTTCAAAGTGATTGCATCCTTCCTGTTCCTGAGCTCTACCCATAAGGCCTTGCTGGATGAGCCGTCCAAGATGTCCTCCCTCAGCACAGCTGTAATATTCTCCCTTATCATAATGCAACTCCCCTCTCTCTTTTATATGTCTATCACACCTAAAACATTGATATCCCAGAACGCTAAGCTGGCCAGTCTTGTACCTCTCTCAGCAAAGACTCTCAAAGCTACAACATCATAGTTACATGTATTAATCCAAACTCAAAGTTAATTTTCATTACCCGTCCTACTCCTCATATGAAAACAAATACACCTCAGAGCGCCAGTCATTCAGTAACCTCTCCCTGTCTCATAGCCTTTGTCTTAGACTCCTCCTTGGTCATTTTACTTGCTGAGCCACTGCTCTGGTTCCAGCCCCCTGCCCACACTTGTTTAAACACGCCCAAGTGGCACGAGCAAGCTCCCTGTCGGAATATCGCTGCCCCTCTAGTTTAGGTACAAACCATCCTTTTGTGTCCCACCTACTCTAGATGATCTCCCAATGGGATTTCCCCTCAAACAGCTGCCCCAATTTACGTTCCCCAGTTCCTGCTGATATTGTGTTCATTAGCCATCCCCTAATTTAATACTTTCACCCAAGGACTACTCTTATCCTTATCCATAAATAACTTAAAACTTACAGAATTATGGTCACTGATTCCGAAATGCGCCCCTACTGAGACTTCAACCACCTGCCCGGACTCATTCCCCAATACCAGGTCTCACATGTCCCCTTCCTGAGTTGGACTATTCACATATTGTTTCAAAAAACCATCCTGGATACACCAAACAACTTAACCCTCATTTAAGTCCCAGTCAATATACAGGAAGTTAAAATCACCCACCAGGATAACCTGTGGTTTTCACATTTTCCATAATCTAGCCACATATCTATTCCTCTATCTCCAACTGGCTGTTGGGAAGCCTGATGTGATTAGATTAGATTCCCCACAGTGTGGAAACAGGCCCTTCGGCCCAACAAGTCCACACTTACCCTCCAAAAAGTAACCCACCCAGACCCATTTCCCTCTGACTAATACACCTAAGCACTATGGGTAATTTCCCATTGCCAATTCACCTGACCTGCACATCTTTGGATTGTGGGAGGAAGCCAGAGCACCTGGAGACACTGGGAGAATGTGCAAACTCCACACAGACGGTCACCCAAGGCTGGAATCGAACCTGGGAGCCTGGTGCTGTGAGGCAGCAGTGCTAACCACTGAGCCACCGTGCCATCCCAGTTGAAACTTTATTGCTGGGACAGCACAGCAGGTCAGGCAGCATCCAGGGAACAGGAGATTCGACGTTTCGGGCACAGGCCCTTCTTCCTGGGCCTGTGCCCGAAACGTCGAATCTCCTGTTCCCTGGATGCTGCCTGACCTGCTGTGCTGTCCCAGCAATAAAGTTTCAACTTTGATCTCCAGCATCTGCAGACCTTACTTTCTCCACCGTGCCATCCCATCAAAGTGATTGCATCCTTCCTGTTCCTGAGCTCTACCCATAAGGCCTTGCTGGCTGAGCCCTCCAAGATGTCCTCCTTCCGTACAGCTGTAATATTCTCCCTTATCGTGATGCAATTCCCCTCTCTCTTTTATATTGTTCTCTATCACACCTGAATGTTGGTTAGGCCACTTTTGGAATATTGCGTGCAATTCTTGTCTCCTTCCTATCGGAAAGGTGTTGTGAAACTTGAAAGGGTTCAGAAAAGATTTACAAGGATGTTGGCAGGGTTGGAGGGTTTGAGTGATTAGGAGAGGCTGAACAGGCTGGGGCTGTTTTCCCTGGAGTGTCGGAGGCTGAGGGGTGACCTTATAGAGGTTTACAAAATCATGAGGGGCATGGATAGGGTAAATAGGCAAAGTCTTTTCCCTGGGGTGGGGGGAATCCAGAACTAGAGGACATAGGCTTAGGGTGAGAGGGGAAAGATATAAAAGCTGTGCTGTACATCGCTATGACTGTCTGCACATTAATGATTTGGATACAAATGTATGTGGATTGTTCAGTAAGTTTGGAGATGACACACAAGTTGGTGGTGTGAGACGTACAGATTTAGGCTACAGATGGACACTACAATGGCAGCTGGAATTTAATCCTGCAAATAGAGTAGATTCAAATTGGAGGACTAATGAGGTAAGGGAGCACACATTCCACAGTAAAACCCCAGAAAGTACAGAGGGGCCTTGCTGGACATGACCGTAGATTTTTGAAAACAGTGGGACAGGTCGATTAAGCTGATTACGAAGGTATCTGGGATACTTGCCTTTATTAGTCAAGGCATTGAATACAAGAGTAGGGAGCTGTACCTAACGTTAATGAGAGTACAGATGGAGCACTGTGTGCAGTTCCGGTCGCCGTATAACAGGAAGGATGTGACTGTATTGGAGACGGTGCAGAGAGGGTCACCGGGATGTTGCCTGGGATGGAACATTCCAGCGATGGAAGAGGAACTGGGTGGGCTCAGTTAACTTCCTCCCAGCAGAGGGGGCTGAGAGGGCAACTGATAGAGGGGTATAAAATTATAACAGGCACAGATAGAATTAGACTTTTCACAGAGGGGCCAGTTACCCGGGAATGCTGATTTAAGGTGAAGGGCAAGAGGTTTTGAGAGAATTTAAGGAGAATTTATTTTATCAGGATGGTAGTGGGTAAGTGGAAATCTCTGAGGTATCCAAAGCATTCAGATGAGCAATTGAAACAGCATAGCGGGCAAGGTTACAGGCCAAATGTTGGGAAATGGGATTGGGGGAGATAGGCACATGTTGACTAGCATGGACACAATGGGTGGAAGGGCCTCTTCCAGGCTGCAGTGCTTAATGACTGTGTTTTCCATGGAGAAAGGAGAACAACCCCGGAACACTGAGGAACGGGAATCCTTTATCCATTTGTGGGAAGCTTGGTGAGCCCCTTTCTCACGGGTCGTGGTGACAATCCCAGAAAATGGACCAGTTGCAGGATACTCCTGTTCCCTGTCAGTCTGGCACAGGTTCAGCCTGCTTCGGTTGATGCAGTGGACAATACGTCGGAAGGAATTGTGGGAAATGTTTGCAACCCAGACATTGTTTTCATTTTTCAGACCGTGAAGCCAAAGTACAAACCTTCCTGCTTCCCTTACCTGCTGCCGAAATCTCACACCACAGCCGACAATCTTCCATTCCTCATCCCGGGCTGTGTCCCAGCTAACGTTCAGGTGAGTATCTCAAACAGGAAGTGTCCTTGCAGCATATCCCCTGCTCCTATCTGTCTATGTAACTGAGGGGCAACCCATTGTTCCTGAAGCTTCTCATTGCTCGCTCATCAGGACACCATGCAAGAGTGCCAAATTCCAAAGTACGTTCTTCCCACAGGAAGGAAGGGGGTGTGGCAGATTGATTCTGCTTGGCTGAGGTACTGCCATGGAGAAAGCAAAGGGGCACGATAGGTTCCTGGATAATTCAAAATGGCACAAGGCCTTGGGTGTATTTCTTGCGTGTGCAGAGGATGGGCCCCTGTAGATAAGGGCCAGTGGTCCATAAGATGAACTCTGTGCTCTTTTTGTCACTGTCCAGGAGGGTGTGGGAGATGTTGATTTCTCCACGATAATGCCAGCACCAATCAGAGTTGACTTGTCAGCCAATTAGCATTCTTTCTTCCTGTAGGATAAATTGCTGTGATGGTTTGAAATTTGACTACAGTCAACAGCTTGAGACAACATCAGGGCAACAAGGTGTCTCAGTGGTTGGCACTGCTGCCTCACTGCACCAGGGACCATGTTCTTGGGGGGCGCTATTTGTGTGGAGTTTGTGTGTTCTGCCCATTTCCGTCAGGTATTCCGGTTCCCTCTCTCAATTCCCACAGGAAGGTTATCAGAAATTACTGCAGGACCTTGATCAACTGCGGAAGTGGGCTGAGAAATGGCAAATGGATATAGATAAGTGTGAGGTCTTGCATTTTGGAAAGTCAAATCAAGGTAGGAGTTTCATGGTGAATGGGAGGGCCTTAAGGTGCAGGTGCAGGGTTCTCTGAAAGTGGAGTCCCAGGTAGGCAGGGCAGGGAAGTTGTATATCTCCTTCTGCCATAGAACTGACTTCAATGCCTTGAGGCTTTCCCTCATGCACTATTTCTCCAGTCACATGTAAACAGAGATATCTTATCTTACTGTTCCTACTTTCATTAGCACATAGTGATGTCAGAACTGTGATCTATAACATGACTAAGTAATGCATCAGTTGCCTGCTGACGGACCTGTGGACTGAAGGTTGAGAAATGTGTCAAAGTCTTCCTGCATTTAACCAAGAAAAGTTCAAAGTAGCTGAAACCTTGACAGCAATTCTGAAAAATGGTCCAAAGATTTGGCGAGAGGAGTGTTTAGAGTTCATTCATATTTTCCTCTGGGAGCCAAAGACTGTACTGGCATATTTCTTCAGACAGACTGAACTAAGAGACCCTACCCCCATATATATAACTGACATTGTAAGGAAATCCTTCATGGACCATTAAAGTGAATCAGTCCTGTTTCTTTCTGATCTTGATTTTGAAAATATTTTGGTGTGCCCATAGGAATACCCATAGCTCAAATGTATAGAGTTCCATCAATGCAACTGTACAAACAATAATGAAGCATGCAGTATTACTTTAGATAGCTCAGCCACAAGGAAGACTTCTGAACTTTTCTTCTGAAGCAACACTAAAACACTGTATTTAAAAATTACAACTATTCAGCAGAGGAGGTGATGCATAGTGCTAATGTCACTGTATAAGAAATCCAGAGCTCAAGACAATTAGATTAGATTAGATTACTCACAGTGTAGAAACAGGCCCTTCGGCCCAACAAGTCCACACCGACCCGCCGAAGCGCACCCACCCAGACCCATTCCCCTACATTTACCGCTGCACCTAACACTACGGGCAATTTTTAGCATGGCCAATTCACCTAACCTGCACATCTTTGAACTGTGGGAGGAAACCGGAGCACCCGGAGGAAACCCACACAGACACGGGGAGAATGTGCAAACTCCACACAGTCAGTTACCTGAGGCGGGAATTGAACCCGGGTGTCTGGCACTGTGAGGCAGCAGTGCTAACCACTGTGCCACCGTGAGAAGGATAGAGTGGGCCTGTAAGGTACAAGCAGGGTAAGCTGCTCACTGAATGAAAGGATTGAACGAGGTACTGAAGGAATATTTTGCTTCTGTCCTTCTCAAATTAGAATGGGCTAGTTGAAAACATGGCCGTTGACCAACTGAAGAGTACAGTGACAGATGAAGAGGAGGTGCTGAAAACACTAGCAGCACTCCAAGTAGAGAGGTCGCCTGGATCAAGTGGGGTGTATCTGAGATTACTGAGAGAGTTAAAGGAACAAATTGCAGAGCAGTTGACAGATATTTTCCAGATCTGTCTGATTACAGGGTCAGTCCCGGGTACGTGGAGGATTGTAAAAGTGACACTGTTGCTTTAGAAAGGGATGAAGGATAACCCAGGAAACTATCGACCTGTCAGCTTGACATCAGTAGTGGGCAAGTTGATGGAGGCCATAATACAGGCTAAGGTAAATATGCACTGAGAGAAAAATAAGTTAATATGAGACAGTCAACATGACTTTGTCAAGGGCAAGTCACGTCTGACAAATTCAATTGAGTATTTGATGAGGTCACCCATGGAGTGTATCATTCAGAGAATCCCTGCAGTGTGGAAGCAGGCCATTCGGCCCATCCAGTCCTCAACGGCCCTCCGAACAGCATCCCATCCAGGCCCACCCCCACCAACCAATCCCAATAACTCTGCATTTCCCACGGCTAATCCACCGAGCCCGCACGACCCTGGACACTATGGGCAATTTCCCATGACCAATTCACCCTAACCTGCACATCTTTGGACTGTGGGAGGAAACTGGAGCACCCGGAGGAATCCCGCACAGACACGGGGAGAACGTGCAAACTCCACACAGTCAGTTGCCCGAGGCTGGAATCAAACCCAGGTCCCTGGCGCTGTGAGGCAGTAGTGCTAACCACTGAGGGTAATGCTGTGAATGTTATATATTTGGACTTTCAGAAAAGCACATGATGCAGTTCCACGTGGCCCTGCTCATTCCTGAAGAAGGGCCTGTGCCCGAAACGTCGAATCTCCTGTTCCCTGGATGCTGCCTGACCTGCTGTGCTGTTCCAGCAATAAAGTTTCAACTTTGATCTCCAGCATCTGCAGACCTCACTTTCTCCACGTGACAGATTGGTTAACAAATTAGAAATGTTTGGGATTGATGGGTCCTTGGCAGCATGGATGAGAAGTTGGCAAAAGGAAGGGTAGGTGTAGATGGGCATTTCTCAGACTGGAGATGAGTTGAAAGTGATGTTCCCCAGGGATTGGTGTGGGGACCCTTGCTTTGTCTGATTTATATCAGTGATGTGGGGGAGATGGGTGTCGAGCGCAAAATCCCTAACGTGCAGATGATACTGAGCTGGGGAGAATACTGAATTGGGGGGGATGATGCTAATCGACTTCAAAGGGGCAATGACAAGTTGGTCAAACGGTGGGTTTCAATGTGGAGAAATGTGAGGTAATGCAATTTGGCTGAAGAAACACTGAGAGACGTTACAGGTTCAATGGGACAACTCTGAGGGGAGTACAGGGATCTCGGGGTTCACGTGCATGGTTCTGTGAAGGTGGCCAGGCAAGTTGAAACAGTCGTTATAAGGCCTTGGGTTCATAAATAGAGGCATAGAGTACAAAAGCTAGGAGCTGATGCTCCATCTGTACAAATCATTGGTCAGGCCACATTTGGAGTATTGTGTTCAGTTCTGGCTAACTTTATCTGAGGAAGGATGTTCGTGCCCTGGAGAGTTCAAAAGAGATTTATTGGAATGGTACCAGGGATGAAGGATTTTCGATACAAGGAAAGGTTAGGGAGATCGGGCTTATCCTTCTTGGACAAAGTCAGAAGTCAGAGCTTAAAAATGTGTTGCTGGAAAAGCGCAGCAGGTCAGGCAGCATCAAAGAAGGGCTTATGCCCGAAACGTCGATTCTCCTGCTCCTTTGACCTGCTGCGCTTTTCCAGCAACACATTTTTAAGCTCTGATCTCCAGCATCCGCAGTCCTCACTTTCTCCAAAGTCAGATGGCGCACAACACCGTATGACGACAGCTGAATCGCACGTGAAGGGGATGACCTCTAATCTGATTAATTGCGGCAGAGAGAGATAATTACACAAGAAAGCAGAGCAGATTCTGCAAGGACCACAGATCCTGAACCCACTCAATTTGATCCACAACACGCAATGCTGAGAGACTGCGCTGTGCACATCTCTCGCACACTCCTCAATCATCTCCTATACCAGCTCGACAGCAGATGCCGTGACCTTGAAATCGAGTTAGAGCCGACATTTTTCGCAAAAGGGAACTCTGCCTCAGTTAATCGGTTCGTATGCCAACCCTTCGCTTGCTCGTCAGCTGTTGACGCTGCACTCACACCATTGGACACTTCTGATCAACAGCAGAGACTTGTTGTTCAGCCTGTCGTCACTCTGCTCACACCATTTGTACGCAGTTTTGACACTCTTTCATTACCGGGATTTATCTAGCACTGTTCCCTCCGCTGATAAATTCTGTGCCTGTGCGCTTCCCTCCACTTCACCTGACAAAGGGGCAGCGCTCCGAAAGCTTGTGATTTCAACCAAAACCAATTGGACCGTAGCCTGGTGTCATGTGACTTTTGACCTTGTCCAGCCCAGTCCAACACCCGCGCCTCGACATCATGACTTATTCTTTTTGGAACAGAGTAGATTAGGAGGTGACCTTATTGAGGTATTCAAAATTGTGAGCAATTTTGACAGGGTAAAGAATATTCCGTTTCCTCTGATTGGTGTGTCCAGAGTTGAAGCTTTTCAGCAAGAGAGCTAGGAGTGAGATGAGGAAACTTTACTTTGAGAGTTGTTAGGTTTTGGAATGCACGGCCTGGGAGAGTGGTGGAGTCAGACTCCATCGGAGGTTTCGAAAGAGAGTTGTGTGTATATTTGAAAGTGATGAAGTTAGAGGGCTGTGGAGATGGGGATGAGGAGCTCTTTCAGAAGCTGGTATGGACACGATGGGTCGAATAGCCTCCTCCTGTACTGTAAGACTCCGTGATACTAATTAGAAGATAGAGGGACAGTGTTCAAGACTGGAGGACGCCACGGGGAAGGAGAAAGGCAAAATGGAGAAACTCTCAACTTGTCCATCCTTGTTCACTGGAGCCAATGGCTCAAGGTTCTCAATGGCTCCTTCAGGCCTCTATGTAACAAGACAACGGGCCCAGGGGCAAGGCCTGGAGTTCGGGCACAGACCAGCCATGGTTTTGTTGAATGTCGGAACAGGCTAAAGGGGCTGAAAGGCCACTCCTGTTTTTCTGTTAAGGTAGCAGTGTGGAAGGTAGTTTTCAGTCGAATGAAATCCCGCGTCCAGCAATAACCAAATGCAGTTCTGAAGAAGTACGATTCTGTGTTTTCTCTCCAGATGTGCTGCCGGGCGAGCGGAATTTCTCCAACAATTTCTGTTTCTCTTTTTTTTGACGAAACACTCTGTTTTTGTGAAACCGATTGAAGGGCATTAGTACAAGGTACAAGGAGAATTAGTAACAGTCCAAAGATCTTTCATATCCATCAAATGAGCCCTCGATTGAACGTAGAGAGAGGGAGAAGCTGCTTCCTCTGGTGGGAATGGAAATTTCCGGAACAAGGGGGCCCAGAGTTAAAGCCTGAGCTAGCTCTTGCAGGGCTGGTGTCAGGAACGCCCACAAAAAGGGGAGCGGAAATCTGGATCTCTCTCCCTTGATCCACCTGCATCCCATCCCAATTCCTGTCTGTGGCTCAGTTGGAAACTTGGAGTCTGCTGACAGACCGTGTCTGGAATTGGGATTAAAGCGGACAAAGTCTGGCATGATCGGAATTGCGCAGTCCAAAGGTTTGAAGGGGCAAAGGGCCTCCCTCCGTCAATACACTCCGTATGGGATGGGGATTGCTGGCTGTGTCTACCTTCCCCGTTGATATGAGGTTTATACACAGCTCCTACCTGTGCTGTGTATCGAAGGATTCACAATTATTTTTAGATTGTGAATGTTGGACTCCTCACAGAAAACAGTATTAAATATTGAAATTTTTGTCATGAGCACTTCCTTTTTCAGGTTCTCCGGTCAGTGGAATGCTGGTCTGCAGGTTCCAGTGAAAACTCCATCTACAACGCGTACTTAGATGTGATTCGTGACAGTCAGTATTTCATATACATTGAGGTAAAACTTAACTGCTCGTTCACCTTATTCACGTCTTCAACCGGTGATTGTTCCGTAGACTCTTGACAGAACGCTCAGCAATGACCTTTGACCTGTCTCTGAAACGATGAGTGATCCCCTCGATTCAAGGGACGTGCTGGGTCGTCTTAAAAAAACAGTTTTGAAAAGACAGAAGCAGATCATTCAGCCCAACAGTGAACTATCATTCCACCATCCGCACCATTCAGCAGTGAGTAACCCACCTCCCCAAAGCCTCTCCACCATCTACAAGGCCCAAGTCAGGAGTCTGATGGAATCCTCCCCACGTGCCTGGATGGGGGCAGCTCCAACAACTCTCAAGCAGCTTGACACCACTCAAGGACAAAGTAGCCCACTTGGTATCTGCTCCCTGCACCACTGATGCTCAGTAACAGCAGTGTGTACCATAATCTACCAGATGCACTGCAGAAATTCACCCAGGTTTCTGAGACAGCAAACCCAGAACCTCCACCATCTAGAAGGACAGGGGCGGTAGATAGATGGGAACACCACCACCTTCTAGTTCCCTTGCAAGGCCCTCATTCAATTGGATTTATTATTGTCACATGTAGCTAGGGACGGAGAAAAGTTCTGTTTATGTCCAGGGCATACTGAGTGCACATGGTAACTGAACAGACCAAGGGAGACAGTGTTACAACTGCAGACAAGAGGCACCATCCTGTCTTGGAAATATATCGCTGTTCCCTCAGTGTCACTGGGTCAAATTTCTGGAACTTGCTGCCGAACAGGACGAGGGGGTTTGTCTACAGCACATGGATTACAACGATCCATGGGTGGCACAGTGGTTAGCACTGCTGCCTCACAGCGTGACGGACCTGGGTTCGATTCCAGCCTCGGGCCACTGTCTGTGTGGAGTTTGCACGTTCTCCCCGTGTCTGCGTGGGTTTCCTCCGGGTGCTCCGGTTTCCTCCCACAGTCCAAAGATGCGCAGGTCAGGGTGAATCGACGATGCTAAATTGCCCGTAGTGTTCAGGGATGTGTAGGTTAGGTGTATTAGTCAGGGGAAAATGTAGCGCAAGAGGGTAGGGGAATGGGTCGGTGTGGACTTGTTGGGCTGAATGGCCTGTTCCCACACTGTAGGGGTTCTATGATCTCCCCGTGTTGGTGTACCAGGTCCCACAAACATGGTGTGAGTCTGTTTTATTGTGTTTGACCCCCTGCTGTCTTGTTTTGTTTCCAGAATCAGTTCTTCATCACCTGTGCTGATGATCGCAGTGTCTACAACCAGATTGGAGATGTTATCGTGGAGCGAATCCTCAAAGCCCACAGGTCAGGGACCATCTGAAAATGCCCAGTCCCACTCCCATGTGTGATACCCAACATCCAGCACGCTTTCCCTCAGGAATAATATCATAGGGAAAGGTGCGACAGTCCCAGAGGGCTCTGGGATTGCTCTCCTGTTTGAGAGAGACGACTGGAGGGGGTTTGACCGTGAGGGTCACCATGCCTCGGGCGAGGGGAGAGGTGGAGAAGGAGAGTCCTTTGTGGTAACCTGAGCTGGTGTGGGAATTGAACCCACGCTGTTGGCTCACTCTGTATCTCAGGTCAGTGATTCAGAATGAGAGCTCACTGAGCGGGGAAGCTGCAACTTTCCACGGGTCGGGTTTCACATTGTCACTACTTTCTCGCCTCACCCCAAACCCCAATTACCTCCTCCAGCCCCTACACCCCCTCCCTATCTCTGTAACC
>NC_057757.1:9380876-9387809 GCF_004010195.1 Chiloscyllium plagiosum
GTGGATACAGCTACCCCAGTGTGAATGGGACTGGTCAAACAGGGAGGGCCCACGGCCCTGCGCTCATCTCGTGATTTTGGAGTCTGATTGAATTGAGTTTACCCCCTCCCTCAGAATGACTCTCATTCCTCTCCTACTCCAATGTCTGCAGTGCAAAGAGGACATACCGTGTGTACATTGTCATTCCGCTGTTACCCGGCTTCCAGGGAGATGTGTCGACCGGAGGTGGGAATTCCATTCAGACTATCCTGCACTTCACGTTCAGGTAACCCACACCGACCAGGATCAGAGCGGTAACATCCCAGAGTCGGAATAGTTTTAATCCGGAATCAGGGTGGCTTTGATCCAAATTGGGAGGGTATCCATCCGGAATTGGAACAGTATCAATCCGGAATCAGGCAGGATCCGATCTAGAATCGGAGGAGGAGCGATAATCCTCCTCACTTCTGTGTTGCCGAACCGTAGGCAGTTAGTGTATCCATTAGACAGGGAGCACTGATGGATCAAGGCAGGGTCCCGAGAGGTTTATTAGTTGAGTGCAGGAAGGAGATTCTGATGGAGCTGCCTATATAGTTAGTTAGAGCAGAGCTGTGTGCCGTTCTGGAATCCACATCGTGGGAGGGATGTAAAGGCACTGGAGAAGGTTCAGAGAAGGTGGATCAGGATGTTGCCTTTGCTGGGGAGTCTCAGTTATGAAGGGAGATTGGACAGACTGGGGCTGTATCCCTTTGGGTGGTGGAGATTGAGAAGGGACGTGATGGTGATGGAACAAACTGAGGGGCAGAGATAGGAAGAAACGTATCCCCCTGATTGGGGAAGGGGGGGATCAGTGACCAGGGGCCTAAACGTGTGGTGAAGGGCAGGAGGTTTAGTGGAGAACATAAGGTCGAGGAGTTGGAGTAGGCCGTCCGCCCCCTGCGAGCCTGTTCCATCATTTAATCATGTCCCATCTTTGTGTGCCCTCAGCTCCACTGACCCAGGCTCTCGCTGTATCCCGAAATCCCTCTGTTTTTCAAAACAGCGACCTTTAGCTTTAAAAGCGTTTACTGAAGTCGTGTCAACCACTTCCCTGGGCGCGGAGTTCCACAGGTTCACAACCCTCTGGGTGAAGAAATTCCTCCTCAATTCAGTCCGAAACCTGCTCCCTCTAACCTTGAGGCTCTGCCCTTTTGTCCTCGTCTCACCCGCCAGTGGAAACATCCTCTCTACTATTATCTTACATACTCCCATCATAATTTTATGTGTTTCTCCAGGATCCCCCTCATTCGACTGAATTCCAGTCAATATAATCCCAGTCTATCGGTCTCTCCTCATAAGCCAACCCCCTCAACTCTGGAACCAACCCCTTGAACCTCCTCTGCACCCCCTTCAGTGCCAGTCCATCCTTTCTCAGGTAAGGAGACCCCAACTGCACACCGTACTCCAGGTGTGGCCTCACCAGCACCTGGTACAGCTGCAACATAACCTCCCTGCTTTTAGACTCAACCCCCTCAGCAATGCAGGACAAAGTTCCGTTTGCCTTCTGAGTTACTCTTTGTATCTGCAGACCAACCTTCTGTAGTTTATGAGATCTGAGGAAAGATTCTTCACCCAGAGGATGGTGGGAATGTGGAACTCAATGTCTGTGCGGGAGGTAGAGGCTGAAACCCTCATAGCCTTTCCGAAATATTCTGAGGTGGACTTGCACTCAAGGCGCATAAAGCTACGGACCAAGTTATTGGAATAACAAGGTGGGTTGGTGATGGATGTGCTGGGTTGATGGGCCCTAGAATTCAGTCCACACCGACCCTCCGAACAGCATCCTACCCAGACCCACACCCTCCCCCATCCCCGCGTAAGCCTGCATTTCCCGTGCCTAAACTGCACACCACGAGCAATTTAGCACGGCCAATCCACCAAATGTGCACAGGTTTGGAGTGTGGAGGAAACCGGAGCACCCGGAGGAAACCCACACAGACACGGGGAGAATGTCCCCACATACAGTCGCCCGAGAGTGGGACTGAACTCAGGACCCTGGTGCTGTGAGGCAGCAGTGCTAACCACTGAGCCACGAGGTCTCTTCCTGCGTTGTCGATCTCACTGACTGTATTAATGACACTTAGGATAATACCATTTCCAGAGAGTGCTGTCCTCCCTGTGCTGCAGCTTATATATTGTCCATCCTGAAATCTATCCAAATAGAAGACAGGAACAGAAAGAGGCCATTCAGCCCCTCAAACCTGTTCTGCCATTCTCTGTGTTTGCTCTGTGCAAATCTTTTTTATCAACGTAGCGAGCAGTTTGGATCCATAACTGTCCGTTAGAGAGTGTCTGTGAGCCGTGGATACAGATGATGCAAATATAAACAACAAGCAGGAGGAGGCCATTCAGCCCCTCGAGCTAGCTCCGGTACTAAATAAGGTCATCACTGCTCCGACTGTAACCTGGAATCCACCTTCCCTGCCATCCCGGATAACCTTTCACCCCCTCAACGTGACAAGACTCTCTCCAGCTCCACCTTAAACATGATCAAGGACGGCTTCCATTGCCTTTTCCAGAAGAGAGTCAACAGACCCCCAGCCCTCAGAAAACGATTCTCATCTTCGTCTGAAGTGGATGCTCCCTGGTTCCAGATTGTTCTATATGAAGCAGCGTCCGCCCCACACCTGCCTTGTCAGGACCCAACACGTTCTCAACAATTCCCCTCAGGTTCTTCCAAATTCCAGAGGATACAAGCCAAGGCCGGTCCAACCTTTCCTCGAGAATCCCTACAGTGTGGGAGCAGGCCATTCAGCCCATCAAGTCCACACCTAACCCTGTCCCTGCTTTTTCCCCACGGCTAACCCACCTTGCTTGCACCTCCCCGCTCTACTTAGCGTGGCCAGGCATATTGACGACTGAGATTGTGTGATAATCAGGAACCTCTGGTTTGAAGGATATCGAGAGAGTGGGTTGAGAAACCTCTCAGCCATGATTCACTGATGCAGCTGATTCAATGGGCTGAATGGCCTAATTTCTGCTCCTGTATCTTCTCGTCCTCATCAGACAAACCACCTATTCCAGGGATTTGTCGAGTAAACCTTCCCTGAACTGTTTCCAATGCATTTCCAGCTTTCTTTAAATAAGGGACCGACACTGTGCACAATACTCAATGTGCGATCTCCCCAGAGCCCTGCGATCAATAATGATCTTCGAAAAGGAGTTGGATAAATACTTGGAGAGAATGGAATTGGCCGGGACAGAGGGAAATGTGGGGTGGGCTGCTGTTCAAGTCAATCTGGAGCCGAGTGGAATGACTGGCCTCTGTCTGCGCTATATCATTCTGTGAATTAATTTATTTGAATTATATCAACTGAAGTGACTTGGTCCCATGAAAATCTGTTATTGTTAATTTTGAAATTTTCCATTTTCTCAGTGGTTATGTTCTGTGATTGTGTAAATCCTCATGAATTTCCCCAAAATCTACGCCCCCATGGATTAAAAAATGGTCAGAACCTTAAACGAGTGCCTTTAGAATCTCTTCAGGCTGAGAAAGGCCTGCGTCTCTCCCCTCCCACTGACAACTGCGATCTCTGTTTATTCCCTTTCCCTTCCTGAGCTTCACAAACTTTCCCCTCTCAACATTTCTCTCCCCCAGGTCCATGTGCAGAGGTGAATACTCCATTGTTGAACGGTTAAAAAGACAGAGTGAGTATTTTTTGTCTCCTGTTTGCAAGTGCTGCGTGTATCTTGGTGTTTGCTGATGTTACTGTCATATGCAGTGGTTGTGACTGACCTGATGGATGAAGGATATACTGTCGATGGTCGCCTATCCACTCAATCTAAAGCCATTCAGTGAAGTAGGGAACTAGAAGCTGAAACTTAGATTTATTGACAAAATGGAGTTATCCAAATGACTGCTGCCTACTCTCACGGCCTGTGTCTTGACAGTCTCTCTTTTGTTGTGCTCTGGGTACTTAATTAAACAATGGCCTTCCACACCCCTCTCTTTGCGACCTTGTTAACATATGACTAAGAATGGTATCTCAGCCTGATGGGAAGAATAGAGGGAGGCTGTGGGGGGGTTTGGTCAGTTTGCAATCATTTTTCTTGCATCTGAAGAGACCTGTCGAGGTTTATGTTACCGTGAGACCCAAATGCCCATTTGATTGGGGAAGACATTTTGCTGCTCACCTGGTGATGGGAGGTTTCCCACAAGCGGCCAATTTGGGGAGAACATTGGGAGGGTTAAAGTAGGAAACTCTCTCTTGTTGGGTCTTCCACAGAGAGGTGGAGAGCATAGCATTAAGCCATTCGGCCCATCTATTCTGTGCTGATATTTACACTCTTCCCCCAAAGGAGTCTCACATCTCGAACAACAAGTGTATCTCTAACGATGGATTCGTGGAGTGGTTTTGGGATAGTTTCTTCGAGCAGTTGGTTTGAGAGCCAACCAGAGAATTGTTTATACCAGAATTGGTAGCACACTATGGGACAGGATTACTTCATGACCTTGGAAGAATGGAGCCTCTAGTTAGTATTGCTCATATGGTTGAATTTAACTGCGAAAGGAATGGAGACAGAAGGCAGTAAATTTCAGACCAGTTGACTTGAGATTCTTCACAGGGAAATTGTTGGAAGCTATAACGAAAGGCATTCTGGTCAGGCACTTCACAAAGTTCAAGGTAATCAGGCAGGCAGTATGATTCTGCAAAAAGGAAGTCATGCTGGATTAATCGCTTGGAGTTGAGGGCGGATATTTAGATAAAGGAGAAATCTTGTAGTTAAATGACCTGAAGGAATTTGATGGGATGCCACATCAAAGGTTATTACGTGTGTCTGGTGGGTCACATACTGACATCGATGGGATTCCCCAGCTTACAGGAAACCGAGATCAGGCAGGATTGACTCACTTTCCGGTTGGCCAGATGGAACAAGTGGTTGGCCTCAGGGATCAGTGCTGGGGCCCCCAACTGTTTACAAAGTTATGTCAATGACTTGGGGGAAGGGATGAAAGGGGCTGCTTGCTAAATGCACTGGCGATTGGTGGAGAGGGTCATCAGGAGGTTACAAAAGGACATGGGTCAGTTCAGGAAGTGGGTAAAGGTCTGGCCAATAGAGTATTAGTTGTGAAATTGTTCACTTTGGCTGGAAGAATTTAAAAAAATGAAGCATATTATCTAAATGTTGAGAGGTTGCAGATCTCTGAGATGGAGGGAGATCTGGGTGTCCAAGAAATAAGCTGAGAATGACCATTGATTGATGATTTCAAAGCCAAGATGGAAAAGATTTCTGCTGGGTAAGGATATTAAGGGGCCAATGGAGCAGTAGGAGATTGGTGGCCCGTTAAGTTGCAGATTCTGTGATTGAATTGAATGATAGAACAGGCGTGAAGGGCTGAATGGCTCCTCCTGCACCTCTGGACAAACCAAGTACCTATTACCCAGCAACCCCTCCATTCCTTCCTGTTGAAGTGCCAGGGAGCTGATTGGAACAAAATGACCCGAAGGTGTTGTGTCCCATTAGCCTGGAATCAGTTTATCCTCAACCGACATCACCAGAAATAATGAATGACAGCATTTCCTGTTCTTGAGATCTTGCTGTGCACAGGAGGTGGGAAAGCAGCGTCAAAAGGCCCTGGGCTGTGCCTTCGGAATCTCCCAAGTTAGTGGAACCTGATCTGATCTCCTCCTTCCTTTCCAGTGGGGGATGAGTGGGTGAACTACATCTCGTTCAGTGGACTGAGGACTCACGGAGAACTCAACAACAGCCCAGTGTCGGAGCTCATTTATATCCACAGTAAGATGCTGATTGCTGACGATCGGCAAGTCATCATCGGTAAGAGGCTGGAAGGGGTGGCCTGTGTTTCTCCCTCGAACAGCAGAAACCACTGCAACAATCCGCAAAGGGAAGCCTTGGCTCCCTATGGGTTTACTCGGCCTGTATATCCAAACAGGGTTGGACACACCAGTTTAGGAGGGAACAGACTTACTGAGCCTCCATATTCTGGGCTCTTCAGGAGCAGAACATGAGGCCAAATTCCAACAGGCCACAACGATTCACGCAACAAGGGGCTGATTGGTTTAAACGTTGACTCTGATTCGAACACAGAGCAGTACAGGCAGTAGTGGGCACTGTAGATGCTGGAGATCAGTGTGGTGCTGGAAAAGCACAGCAGGTCAGGCAGCATCCGAGGAGCAGGAGAATTGACATTTCGGGCAAAAGCACTTCATCAGGAACAGAGCAGTACAGCACAGGGATGGGCTGTGTGGTCCACAATATTGTGCCAAACATGGTTAATCCCTTCTGCCTGCCCTTGGTCCATATCCCTCCATCCCTCTCATATTCATGTGTTTATCTGAAAGCCCCTTAAACACCCCTATCGTCTCTGCCTCCACCATCACCCCCTGGCAGTGCATTTCAGACTCCCACTGCTCTGTGTTTTCAAAAAAAAACCTGTCCCTCACATCTGGTTTGAACTTGCCCCCTCTCACCTTAAAAGCGTGTCCACTAATCTTAAACATTTCAACTCTGGGGAAAAATGTTCTGACTGTCAACTCTATCATAATTTAACAGACTTTTATCAAATCTCCCCCTGCCCCAATGGCCTTTGCCACTGCCAATAACACACCCTGAGTTTTTCCAGCCTCTCCTTACAGCTCATACCCTCTCATCCAGGCAGCATCCTGGGAAACCTCTTCTGTTCCCTCTCCAAGGTCTCCACACTCTTCCTGGCGAGTAATGGCCAGAATTGAATGCAATCGTCCAAGTGTGGCCTAACCAAAGTCTTATAAAGCTGCAACGTGACATTCTGACTCTTGTACTCATTGCCCTGACTAATGAAAGCGAGCATGCTGGGTATATGAATAGGAAGGGTTTGGAGGGATATGGGCCAGGTTCTGGCAGGTGGGACTAGATTGGGTTGGGATATCTGGTCGGCATGGACGGGTTGGGCCGAAGGGTCTGTTTCCATGC
>NC_057757.1:9388248-9390868 GCF_004010195.1 Chiloscyllium plagiosum
TCTTGGTCGTATTCCACTTGCCTTGCTCATTGCTTGCTGCACCTGTATGACGACTGGCATAGAAAGACATCCACATATCTTTTCTAATGAAGGGCTCATGCCCAAAACGACAACTCATCTGCTCCTCAGATGCTGCCTGTGCTTTTCCAGTGTCACACTTTTCGACTCTGATCTGCAGCATCCCAATGTATCACCACAATGCACCTCCTTTCTGCTTTTTGTTTCATAGCAAAGTCTATAACTTCACATAGAACACAGAAAAGTAGAACACAGAACAGGCCCTTTGGCCCATGATGTTGTGCCAAGAATTAATACCTAAGATAAACAAATCTACACACCCCTCAATTCACTGCTGTCCATGTGCATCGCCAGCAGTCGCTTAAATGTCCCTAATGACTTTGCTTTCACCACCACCGCTGGCAACACATTCACAACTCTCTGCGTAAAGAACTCACCCTCAATGCCATACCTCCGTATTTTTTGAAGTAGCCTACCATGGTGAACCTTATCAAACGCCTTACTAAAGTCCGCTTTCCCCTCATCAACCTCCTTTGTCACCTTTTCAAAGAATTCAATAAGGTTTGTGAGGCACGACTTGCCCTTCACAAAACCATGCTGACTATCCTTGATCACATTATTCCTATCCAGATGTGCATAAATCCTATCCCTTACAATTCTCTCTAAGACTTTGCCCACAACAGAAGTGAGACTCACCGGCCTATAGTTACTAGGGTTATCCCTACTCCCCTTCTTGAACAAGGGAACCACATTTGCTAGCCTCCAGTCTTCTGGCACTGTTCCTGTATACAATGAGGACATAAAAATCAAGGCCAATGGCTCTGCAATCTCCTCCCTTGCTTCCCAGAGAATCCTAGGATAAATGCCATCAGGCCCAGGGGACTTATCTATATGCCTTCTTTCCCATCCAATCTAATTGTGTGACCAGTTTCAAGGAGCTATAGACTTGAACTGCAAGATCCCTCTGGACATCAATGTTGTTCAGGGTCCTGCTATGAATTGTATACTTTTTCTTCATATTTGATCTCAGAAAGTGCATCACCTCACTTTTATCCAGATTAAACTCCATCTGCCAATTCTCTGCACATATCTGCAGCTGATCCATATCCTTTGACAACCTAACTTTGTACTTATGGCTTATATGTTAAAGGTTAATCAAGAGACAGATCTTGATAAAATATATAATCAAGAAAGAACTCACTCTACCTACGATTGTAGACTTACAGTAAGGATACACTTAAAAACTATGCCCTGATCTGTTCCTGTGCTGTGAGCTGTCCCACACAGGGTCCTCCAAGGTCACGAGAACAGCCTCCTCATCTCCCTTTTAGAGAGAGAGAGATTGTCCCGCCCATTGTTCTGAATTGGCCCACATGGGGGACGTGGGTGGGAGAGGGGGAGTGCGGTGGGAGTTGCTGCCCATTTGTGGACAGTGCTGCGAAGGAATGGGTTGAGCAAGCCAACTGGTCTTTGGGCCTGTCGGGGATCAGCTCTGATGGCCTGCTGTCCCACACCCAGGTTCAGCAAACATCAACGACCGAAGTTTGTTGGGGAAACGGGACAGCGAGATGGCTGTTCTTGTGGAAGACACTGAGATGGAGGAATCTGTGATGGATGGTGAAGAATACCAAGCTGGAAGATTCGCCCGGCACCTTCGACTCCAGTGTTTCAAGTAAGTGAGTTGATCCATCTTTCCTTTCCTTTAACTCCCTGAAGGGATGTTGGTATCCAGTTGGCTGGCATTGGCTGCCTGTCCCTAGTTGCCCTTGAGAGGGTAGCAGTGAGCTGTGTTCTTGAACGGCTGCAGTCCATCTGCCATTACGGATGGAATTCCAAGAGTTTGACCCAGCGATACTGAAGAAACAGCGATATATTTCCGAGTCAGGACGGTGTGTGGTTTGGAGGGGAACTTGCAGAGGGGAGTGTTTCCATGTATCTGCTGCCCTTGTCCTTTGAGGTGGAAGTGGGCAAGGCTTTGGAAGGTGTTGTCTGAGGAGCCTGGGGGACTGTCAGAAGTGTGTCTTGTCGATAGTACACCCTGTTGCTGCTGAGCGTTGATGGTGGAGGGAATGAATGTTTCTGGATGCCACGCCAATGAAGTCAGTTGCTTTGTCCTGGATGGGGTTGAGCTTCTTGAGTGTGGTTGGAGCTGCACCTATCGAACTGGGTGGGGAGTCTTCTATCAAACCCCTGACCTGTGCTTTACAGACGGTGGACAGGCTTTGGGAGTCAGGAGGTGAGTTACTCACCAATCCCTGAGGCTGAACAGGCCAGGGCTGTTTTCCCTGGAGCGTCAGAGGCTGAGAGGTGGCCTCATAGAGGTTTATAAAATCATGAGGGGCATGGATAGGATAAATAGACAAGGTATTTTCCCTGGGGTGGGGGAGACCAGGGGGGTGGGGGAAAGGGGATAAGGGTGAGAGGGGAAAGATTTCTAAAGGTTCCTCAGGGGCAACTTTTTCACACAGAGGGTGGTGCGTGTATGGAATGAGCTGCCAGAGGAAGTGGTGGAGGCTGGTACAATTACAGCATTTAAAAGGCATCTGGATGGATATGTGAATAGGAAGGGTTTGGAGGGATATGGGCCGGGTGCTGGCAAATG
>NC_057757.1:9392122-9403762 GCF_004010195.1 Chiloscyllium plagiosum
GGGGGGTATGTCTTGGTGTGTGTGTGTTGGGATATGTGTGTCTCAGGGGTGTCTGTCTGTCTGTCTGTCTGTCTGTCTGTCTGTCTGTCTGTCTGTCTGTCTGTCTGTCTGTCTGTCTGTCTGTCTGTCTGTCTGTCTGTCTGTCTGTCTGTCTGTCTGTCTGTCTGTCTGTCTGTCTGTCTGTCTGTCTGTCTGTCTGTCTGTCTGTCTGTCTGTCTGTCTGTCTGTCTGTCTGTCTGTCTGTCTGTCTGTCTGTCTGTCTGTCTGTCTGTCTGTCTGTCTGTCTGTCTGTCTGTCTGTCTGTCTGTCTGTCTGTCTGTCTGTCTGTCTGTCTGTCTGTCTGTCTGTCTGTCTGTCTGTCTGTCTGTCTGTCTGTCTGTCTGTCTGTCTGTCTGTCTGTCTGTCTGTCTGTCTGTCTGTCTGTCTGTCTGTCTGTCTGTCTGTCTGTCTGTCTCAGTGTGGGGTGGGTGGTTGTGGTTCTTGGTGTGGGTGGTTCTCAGTGTGAGGGGTTGTTCTCAGTGTGTGTCCCTTCACTGTACCCATTTAGGTGCATGTGACAATAAAGCTAAGTCTGTTCAATTCAGTCTTCTGAACCACAGTGGGTAGAGTCCCAACCCCTTTTAATCTTTGCTCATTAGACAGTTCCTCCATACTGGGGAACTGCACAGAGAACTCTCTCGGAACTGCCTCCAATCAAATTCTATCTGGCCTTGAGTAAGGGGAACAAATCTGCTCACTGTACTCCAGCCATGGTCTCACTATCACCTTTATACTGCTGCGTTTAGACTTCCCTCGTCTTATACTCCAAAACTGTGTTGAAATCGTCAAAACTCATCCAACACCAGGTTATAGTCCCACCAGGTTGATTTCGGAGTGTAAGTATACTGAGTGCTGTCCCTTTGTCAGGGAGCTAGTGATGGAGAGTCAGAGGACACACAATCTATCGCAAAAGATGTTGCAATAGGAGCCAACATTTAGCCGTGTTTGTTGAACGAGGGATCGAATGGGTGATCCTGACCGTTTTTAGGATCACAATTCTCCCCCCCCCCCCCACCATTTCCAAACGTGAGATGACAAAACACAGGGTCCGAAGTTGGCCACTTGGCCGTTTGAAACTGCTTTGTCATCCCAGTGAGATTGAGGCTGATCTCATCATTATCAACTCCACTTTCCTGGATATCTCCCACAGCCTTGGATTTCCTCCCTGAATAGAAATCTTATTGCTGTCTTTTGTGAAGGTGTGTTGTCGTCAAAGGCTAGAACAATGTGGCAAACGGCTGATGAGATTTTCTGGTTTCTTTCTTCCCCCCCCAGGTTTTTAAGTGTCTCCCCTCGAATTCTGCTCCAAGCTTGGTGGAGCTGCGAGAGTTTGTGTCTGCGCCCAGCCTCCTGACCCAGGATCCTGAGAAAGTCCACGAGAAGCTGAGAGGTATCCGTGGCTACCTCGTTCAGTTTCCCCTCTATTTCCTGTGCGAGGAGTCTCTCCTTCCCCCGCTCAACAGTAAAGAAGGGATGGTTCCATTAGAGGTTTGGACTTGATGAGGGTGGGATGGCGTTTGGTTCTTGCTCCTGAGAATTCAGGCTGGGACCTATGGACCAATCCTCACTCCCTTGTGAGTCTGAGCGTCGTGTTTCTAAGGGCCCATTGTTGGTGGCCAAATGAAAGATTACCCACCCGGAGGGAGTGGACAATAGAGTCAGTTCCAAGACGATCGATGGCAATGAGTGACCGGAAAGGCTCCCTGTTGAGGAATTGAGAGATCTTTCAGCTCACTTTCGGCAGCTTCTAAAAACCAGCTTTTGGAAAATCCTCAATGTTGATGCGACGGGGGCAAGGTTTTACAAAGTTTCAGCACATCAGTCCGCACAACACTAGGAGGTCAATTCAACCCAGAAGGCTTTGAACCACGAGGTGATAGACTTTGTTCCTTTTGACGTTACCTCTGTTTCTGTTTGGCATTACTTTTTGTAGTCACTTTTATAACCGGCAGATGTAATCTTTTAAAGAGCCTCTTCAATGGAATCACACAGTCCCTGGAGATCAGCACGCCCCTCAGATAGTTTCACCAAACGCGTCACTTCCAGAGAGAATGGACTTTGGGCATCAAACTTTGGATCTTTGGCCTGATTTCCCAAGGGTGGTTAGATTATTAAAGGCCGTTGTTTTCCAACTCCTGTTGTGAGGAAGGTCTTTCTGAGAGGACATTGCAGTCTCCACGCTCCACCGTGTCAAAGGTCACTGACTCGAAGCGTTCCTCAGCAGTGAGAGCAGGGAAACACATTTGTAATCGATATGGCACAGCGTCTGTATTAGGTTATAATTAAAACATAGTAATTCCAGATGAACATGGCACAAGATATTCAAAACAACAACTTGTGGTTGTCTCTTTGTGGGAAGAGTGTGCATTTATATAGCGACCGCCTTGACCATGAGATGTCCCAAATCCAGCACTTCCTGGCCAACGCTGCCCTTTTGGAAGTGGGGGGGGTCAATCAGGAAATTTGGCAGCCAGGTTTTGCACAGTCACGACAGCTCAGTTGGTTTAATTTCCTTCTCTCGGCGAGAGTTAGATACTAGCCAGGACACCAGGAGGAACGTTTATCGGGGAGGATGGGGTTGAGAAATCTATCAGCCATGGTTGCGTAACGGAGCAGGCTTGATGGACTGAATGGCCTAGTTTCTGCTGGTGTCTTCGGGCCTGAGGGGAAAGGCCTTGCATCCACAACCCTCGGAGATACGTTCGGGCTGATCACCTCCAACCAGACTCTTACCCACCCCCCACCCCGAATTCAGCTTGGGATCTCTGGGCTTGCAAATCATTCCCTTGTGAATCTGAGCTTCATGCTTTTGGGGCCTATTTTGGGGGCGAAATGAAAGATCAGCCCATTTGGAGGAACAGACAGGTTACCTGAGGCAGCAGTGCTAACCACTGAGCCACCGTGCCACCCAGTTAAGGCAGGGAGCTTTCAAGTCTTCATTGGTGTAGCATCAGTAGCCAGGTTCATTTTTGTTTTCTGCAGAAAACAGTCCAAAACACAATGGAAACCCCGACCCCTCCCTGACAGAGTGACCATCTCCTCCACGTAGTCCCAGTTCCCATCGAGCATCTGCTGGAGTAGAGGGTCTTTGTCAGATTTACTGTAATCAGTTCCCAGCTACTGAGCGCATTCAGAGCCCACCCTGCTCTCTGCTCAGAAGGGCTGCTTTACTCCACCGACAAAGCATCTGCCGGGCCTTGATCAGGAAGCAATCTGCAGTGAACCTCCGGGCCTAACCTCTCAAGTTAACAAAAGGCAGTTTGAGCTTTTGGACAGGGTTACACTGTGTGCTGATTGGTTGCCAGGGAGCCGGGTTCGATCTGAGTGACTCTCTGTGACTGTGTCGGCCGAATTTGAATGCCGTTGACAGGGTTAAAGACAGGATTCTTGGCAGTGTGGAGGAACAATGGGATGGTGGGATCCACATACATGGATCCCTCAAAGTTGCCATCCTAGTTGTTAAGATGGTGTTTTGCCTTTCATTAACAGGGGGATTGAGTTTAAGAGCCACGGGGTTTTGCTGCAGCTCTATAAACCCTTGGTTAGACCACACTTGGAATATTCTGTCCTATTCTGGTCACCTCATTACAGGAAGGATGTAGATGCTTTAGAGTGGGTGCAGAGAGATTTACCAGGATGCTGCCTGGATTGGAGGGCTTGAATTATGAGGAGAGAGGTTGGATGAGCTAAGGCTGTTCACACTGAAGAGAATGAGAGTGAGGTGACTAGATAGAGGTGCACAAGGTAATGAGAGGCATCGATAGAGTAGATAGCCAGAGACTTCCGCAGGGCAGAAATGGCTGTCACGATGGGTCATCATGGAGGAAGGTATAGGAGAGATATCAGAGGTAGGTTCTTTTGCAGAGAATGGTGGGTAATCACACAGAGTGATTAAGAAACCACTGGGGAAAACAGCCCCAGCCTCTCCCTATGGGTTAAACCCTCCAACCCTGGCAACATCCTTGTCAATCTTTTCTGAGCTCTTTCAAGTTTCACCACATCCTTTCCGGTAGGAGGGAGACCAGATTTGCACACAATATTTCAACAGTGGCCTAACCAATGTCCTGTAGAGCCGCAACCTGACCTCCCAACTCCTGTACTTTCCGAAGAATGTCGAGGCTTTGGGACAGGGTAGGGTCTACATAAACGGGGCCAGGGATCAGGGATTCCGTGAATGTAGAGAGAGAGAGAGAGACTGGAGAAACTGGGTTTGTTCACCTGCGGGGAGAGATGGTTCATGTAGAACACACCAGCGCAGTACAGGCCCTTCGGCCCTCGATGTTGCACCGCCCGGTACAACCAATCTGAAGCCCATCTAACCCACACTATTCCATATCTCCACATGCCTATCCAATGACCATGTCAATGCCCTTAAAGTTGGCGAGTCTCCAACTGTTGCCAGGCAAGGCGTTCCCCACCCCTCTGAGTAAACAAGGGGGAGATTAAATGAGGGGTCCAAACTCAGGAAGGGGAGGGGGTTTCAATCGAATGATTGGGAGGAAACAATTTCCAACGGCGACAGGCCCATTCACCGGAGGGGAGACGAACTGAAGAGAATTGAGCAAAAGGGATGGAAGGGGGCAGATGTTTTGATGCAGCGAGTTGTTGTGGTCTGGGCCGTGCTGCCTGAGAGATTGGGAAGAGAACTTTCAAATGGGGAAATGGGGGAAATACTGGAAAATGAGCCGAGCTGTGATCGGACGGAGGTAACAAACTGAGCAGCAGGAGGGGTTTCCCTCTGGTTTTGGTATTCTTGCAAACCATCCTAATGAGTCACCATAAACCTGTTGGACTGTAATCTGGTGTTGTGTGATTTTTAACTTTATCCCGATGAGTGAGAGACAAATGGCTTTGACAAAAGGCCTCATTTTTCACCAATAAGCAGATAGTGTTAGGAATCTGTGCTCAAAAGTCGGTCTCGATTTTGCCTCCTCCTCGACCAAACTGTCTCGAACCCAAACTCGTGGCGTGGCATGGGACCAACACCATAACGGCATCCCCCGGATTTGAACCCCTCACTACAAAGTGACTGGGACCTCAGCTCCACTGAGGGATGGGTTGTTGTTGTATTGAATGGAGGAGGCTGTTGAAATGGATCTGCACTGTCACATGTGGCCACAAAGGGGCAGCCTAACACGGCAGCTCTCTCCAGCCTGTATTACACAGCATCCCCCAGCAGAGGGGGCCAGATAGCAGCTACACAATGGAGCTCCTGCCGCAACAGGGAACAACAAAAAGAAGTTGCATTTATATAGCACCTTTAATGTAGCGAAACATTCCCAAATCATTTCACACTCTGGTTGGCTGTTCCCACAAAACTCCATGCTTTATCAATGGCATTGAGGAGGGGTCCAAGTGAAATGTAGCTAATCTCTCTGACACACACAAGGCTTCAGTGCTGGCTCCGATGTTGTCAGGGCCCAGAGAGTTTGCAGGATCTGGGGTCTCCAACCATTCCTCGATATGACTGAATTGAATTCAGTGAAGCCTGGTCTCTGCGGTGAAGCCTGGAGGCGAAAGAGATGGATCATCCACTCGGCACTTCTGGCTGAAGATGGCTGTGAAACCTTCAGCCTTATCTTTCTCCCGATGCTCTGGGCTCTTCCATCATTGAGGATGAGGATATTTGTGGAGCCTCCTCCTCCAGTGAGTTGATGAATTGTCCACAGCCATTCCCGACAGGATGTGACAGGACTGCTCTGATCCATTGGCTGTGGAATCACTTTGCTCTGTCTGTCACCGGCTGCTTGGCAAGTCGTCCTGTTTGGGGGCTTCACCAGGTTGTCACCTCATCTCCAGGTACGCCTGGTGCTGCTCCTGGCGTGCCCTCCTGCCCTCTCCACTGAACCAGGGCTGAACCCCTGTCTTGGTGGTAATGGTTGAGTGGGGGATATGCCAGACCATGAGGTTACAGATTGTGTGGGAATACAACTCTGATGTTGAGATTCTGGATCAGTATGCCACTCTCTCCCACCCCCACCCTCCTCTAGCTTATCTCTCCACGCTTCAGGCTCTCTGCCTTTATTCCTGATGAAGGGCTTTTGCCCGAAACGTCGATTTTGCCTGTCCAGGGTCTGATGTTGAGAGCCCCACAGCACCTCGTATAGGCCCAGTCTTGAGTTGATTTCGATTTAATTTGATGTGATGTGTTCCTTGTCACCCGGACAGTGAAAGGTTTTGTTTGGTACAGACAGATCATCCCGTACAAAGTGAATTCGGGTCATAGGGCAGAGAGAGGGTTACAATGTCAGGGCGGCAGAGAAGGTGCACAGAGAGAGGGATCCACATTGAATTGTAAACCTTGGGACGGCCATTCAGAAGTCTATTAACAGCGGGGAAGAAACTGTCCTGGAATCTGTCAGTCGGTGTGTTTAAACTTTGGTGTCTTCTGCCCAACGAGAGGGGTTAGAAGAGATGACCCCGGGGTGGGAGGGGGTTTTTTTGATTATTAGGCTGACGTCCCGAGGCAGCGAGAGATGTGGGTGGAGTCAGTGGGTGGAAGGTTGGCTTGTGGGATGGGACTGGGCTGTGGTTTGCAACTCTCTGTTATTTTCTCATGGTCCTGGGGAGAGCTGTTGCCAGACCAAGCTGGGATGCATCCGGACAGAACACTAACTCCGGTGTGTTCAGAAACAATTGGGAAGAGGCTTTACGGACACACCTACTGTTCTTTGCCTCCTGAAAATAATGAGGGGGATAGAGTTGATGGTAGTTGTCTTTTTTCCTGAGGCTGGGGGCGTGGGGGTGTTTCAAGACTAGGGGTCTTTCAACACCTAGTCGGGAGAGGAGAGAGATTTGAGAAAAGAGATGGGGGGGCCAAATGTATCCCCCTCCCTGAGAGTGGTCAGCATGTGGAGTGAACTTCCTGAGGATGTGGGAATTGTGACAACATTGAACAGGCATTTGGATAATGTCAGGAATGGGAAGGGTTTGCAGGGATGCAGCCCAGGGGCAGGCAGCCGGGACTGGTTTTGGTTGGGATTCCTTTGGGCACGTGCTGGCTAAACTGAAGGCTCTGTTTCCCTGCTGGACTCCATGTTGGAGAGGCGATGTTGGGCGTAGTTGAGCGCAGCATCAATGGGGGGGTGGCTGGACCAGCACAGAGTGTTAGTGAGCATCACTCCCAAGGAAGGTGACCCTGTCAAGCAGCTCCACCTCAGGCCCTTGGATGGAGACAGGAGCGAGCCCTTCATCGTGCTTCCTGAAGTCGATGGCCGGCTGAGGGAGAGATTGTTATCTTTCCAGCCCCGCGGCCCCTCCAAACACTCCATCTCTTCCTGGATCCTGTCTCCTCAGGATGCGAGATCCGGTCTCCAGCGGTAGGGTTGTCAGTGATCTTGTAGAGGGAGTTAGGCTCAGAGTGGTCAGTGGAGAAGGAGTATAGTGAGGGGCTGAGTACGCAGCCTTGCGGGGGGCTGGTGTTGAGGATTACCGGCGAGGTGGTGTCCCTCGGCTCAGTGATCCACTTGATCCCAGTCCTGTTGTGGTCTCCGATAACCTTCCTCACGGTCTACCGGATCACTGGTTTGGATGTGAGCCGCAAACAGCCTGTGCCTGCTTCCTACATTCTCAACCCCATCGTTTATATCAATGAGGGACAATAATGGGCCCAGCACCCAGCCAGCCCTGTCTCACCTGTTCCAACAGAAATAAGGAGAATTGGGTTTCTCTCTCACAGAGAGTCTCTGTCCCTCCATTCCTCGGGAGGCTGTGGAAATTGAGGGTTGGAATATTTTGAGAACAGAGTGGGGCAGACTCTGATGAAGCTGAAAAATGTGTTGCTGGAAAAGCGCAGCAGGTCAGGCAGCATCCAGGGAGCAGGAGCATCGACGTTTCGGGCATAAGCCCTTCTTCAGGAATGAGGAAGGTCAGCAGGAGAAAGGCTTATGCCCGAAACGTCGATTCTCCTGCTCCTTGGATGCTGCCTGACCTGCTGTGCTTTTCCAGCAACACATTTTTCAGCTCTGATCCCCAGCATCTGCAGTCCTCACTTTCTCCCAGACTCTGATTAAACAAGGAGCTGCAAGGGTTATTGGGGATGGGGAGGACTATGGAGATATCGGAGTAGCTGTGAGTGGTGGGATAGGCTCGAGGGGCTGAGTGGCCTCCTCCAGCTTATAATCCTGATACTTGCTTTGTCTCTCTCTCTCTCCCTCTCACTCTCTCTCTCTCACTCTCACTCTCTCCCTCTCTCTCTCTCCCTCTCTCTCTCCCTCTCTCTCCATCTCTCTCTCTCTCCCTCTCTCCCTCTCTTTCCCTCTCTCCATCTCCCTCTCCCAACCTGTCCAATCTCCTTTCTTCCCTGAAACTCTCTGGCCCTGGGAACATTCAGGCAGTCTCCTCCGCACCCTCTCCAACACAACGGAGGCATTTAAACTCAGGAGAACTCTCAGTTACAAGAAAAGATTTACAAGGATGTTGCCAGGGTTGGAGGGTTTGAGCTGCAGGGAGAGGCTGAACAGGCTGGGGCTGTTTTCCCTGGAGCGTCAGAGGCTGAGGGGTGATCTTATAGAGGTTTATAAAATCATGAGGGGCATGGACAGGATAAATAGACAAGGTCTTTCCCCTGGGGTGGGGGAGTCCAGAACTAGAGGGCATAGGTTTAGGGTGAGAGGGGAAAGATATAAAAGAGACCTAAGGNCTCTCTCTCTCTCTCTCCCTCTCTGTGTCTCTCTCTTTCTCTCTCTGTGGGACATCATTCCGATCCACCCTCAGGATTCCGTGCAGAGTATCCCTGTCTGGCTTAGTCAGACAGCACCCGGGATGAAATCTCTGCCTGAGGAGATGAACACCCGTGTTCATTCCTTCACCATACACCTGGTTGGTTGGTGGGGAAGCTCCCGGAACATTCTTTGACTCGGTCAAGCCCATCCCAAGACTTTCAAGCCTCACATTTTGGAAGGGGCTCGGGGCCGTGGGTCACACAGAGGAATGTACACATTGCTGAAAACAAACCCCACCAGGGGCAGATCTCGGGGTGGGGGGGGAACACTGTCTGGGTCCAGACCATCGGAGAGTGTACGGAGGCCATTCTGCCCATCAAGCCTCCTCCTCCTCCTCCTCCATTCATGGTGGATCTGATCATCCTCACCCCCCCTCCCTCCCCCCAGTCACTCCCTCCCTGATTAAACCCCACTCTGGGCCTTAAACACCCTTAATAATCCAACTGTGTGTGATCAAGAATGTCACAGAGTCCCTCCCCTCCTCGGGAAGTCATTCCTCTCCAGTTCAGAGATTGAGCTCCTTGGTCCTGAACTCTCCCACAAAGAAGGAACCCCCCCCCCGCCAAAATCGATGGTCTTAAATCCCCCGGAGAGTCTTGTGTGTTTCAATAAGGTCACCCCCTCATTCCCCTGGGCTCTCTCCCTTGTCCCAGCCCGGTCACCCGGCTCTGAGCTGCGGCTAACGCCTGGATATGTTTCCATAGGGAAGGGGACCCACGGCAGTGAAGGGCAAGTCATGTCCATCAGAGGAACACCACGAGGAATGGGGCCATTCAGCCCCTCAGGCCTGGCCTGCCCCTTCACTGCCATCTCATCCCAGTCCCAATCCACTTTCCCGCCCAGGCTCCGGGCAGGGATCGGACCAGCCTGTTCCTAATGAAACCTGAAGGTTCCCCACGGAGCCATCAGCCGGGCCATCACTCCCCCACACTCTCCCCGCCCTTTGGGGAGAAGGAATTCCCCCCCCCCTCCCCCTCCTCCTCCTCCTCCTCCTCCTCCTCTCTGTTTGAAAGCCACTCTCCCTTTATCCCCAAACTGTCACCTCTGGTTCGAGAGTGGCCCACATGAGGAAACCTTCTCTCTCCATCTCCAGATCTAGCAGCGACCACGGAGAGAGAAACCGAGTTAACTTGTCACGTGCAATGCTGAGGTCCTGTTCTGAAGGAGAGTCAGAGGGGCTGGGAACATTGTCTTTGGTTTTTTCTCTCTCTCTCTCTGTCTCTGTGTCTCTCTCTCTGTCTCTGTGTCTCTCTCTCTGTGTCTCTGTCTCTGTCTGTGTCTCTGTCCTCTCTGTCTCTCTCTCTCTCTCTGTCTCTCTCTCTGTCTCTCCCTCTGTCTCTCTCTCTGTCCCTCTGTCTCTCTCTCTCTCTCTCTCTCTGTCCCTCTGTCTCTCTCTCTGTCTCTCTCTCTCTCTCTGTCTCTCTCTCTGTCTCTCCCTCTGTCTCTCTCTCTGTCCCTCTGTCTCTCTCTCTCTCTCTCTCTCTGTCCCTCTGTCTCTCTCTCTGTCTCTCTCTCTCTCTCTGTCTCTCTCTCTGTCTCTCCCTCTGTCTCTCTCTCTGTCCCTCTGTCTCTCTCTCTCTCTCTCTCTCTCTCCCTCTGTCTCTCTCTCTGTCTCTCTCTCTCTCTCTGTCTCTTTCTCTGTCTCTCTCTCTCTGTGTCTCTCTCTCCACAGATGCTGCCGGACCTGTCGAGTTCCTCCAGCACTTTCTGTTCTGATTATGTCCGATCCCCAGCTCCCGGAGGATAACATTCGGACACCGATAGGTTCTGGGGAAGCGATGGAGGGAAAGGTTTATGGATTAGCGGTGCTGGAAGTGCACAGCAGTTCCGGCAGCATCTGAGGAGCAGATTTTGCTGATCCTCGGATGCTGCCTGAACTGCTGTGCTCTTCCAGCACTACTGATCCAGAATCTGGTTTCCAGCATCTGCAGTCATTGTTTTTACCCGGAAAGGTTTATGGAGACGGGTGGGAATGTGGGAGCAGGTTAGAGGGGCCGAATGTCCGATCTCTGTGTGAGATTGAAAGGTGACCGACGTATTGGACAATACCGTGTGCTCAAAACAGTTCCAATTCCAGGGTGACTGGGAGGCAGAGGGAGACGGGATTAGATTAGGGTGGTTGGGGAACAGATTTACAGGACAAGTGGACAGAATTGGATCAGGGAATCCAGAGGCAACATTAAACAGTGTGGTATTTCAGACCCCGAAACCCCGTGGGTCCAGAGATGATTGGGACGACATATTCCGTCCCTCAAGTTGTTCAGCTCAGAACCAAATCCCAAACATTCAGCTCAGCCGAGGGTCACGATTCTCACTCATTCCCAATGTAATCCCTGAATGTTACCGTTTGGGATTTGGTTCCCTGTAAACACGGTACACCTGACCTCAGAATGTAAGGTTCCGGATTCAATGATTTGGAGATGCCAGTGTTGGACTGGGGTGGACAAAGTTAAAAATCACACAACACCAGGTTATAGTCCAACAGGTTTAATTGGAAGCACTAGCTTTCAGAGCGACGCTCCTTCATCAGGTGGTAGTGGAGGGCTCAATCCTAACAGAATTTACAGCAAAAATTTACAGTGTGATGTAACTGAAATAGTACATTGAAAAATTGATTGTTAAGCCTTTCATCTGTTAGAATACAGTGATAGTTTCACTTCTTTCATGTGTAAATCACAAAACCTTTTTTTAAAAAGTTGCATTCTCGGGTGAGCTGTTAACAATGGTGATAGCTAGACAATATGTTGAAGGTGTTAGCCCCTGTGTTCTCTGTCTATGACCTGATGTTTAGATTGATTCCAATCTAAAAAGTGAAATAACAGAGTTTTACATAAATTCATGCAGTTTTTGAGCTCAGAGTTCTACATGAATGCATGCA
>NC_057757.1:9404636-9407124 GCF_004010195.1 Chiloscyllium plagiosum
GTGTCTGCGTGGGTTTCCTCCGGGTGCTCCGGTTTCCTCCCACAGTCCAAAGATGTGCAGGTCAGGTGAATTGACCATGCTAAATTGCCCGTAGTGTTAGGTAAGGGGTAAATGTAAATGTAGGGGTAGGGGTATGGGTGGGTTGCGCTTCGGCGGGGCGGTGTGGACTTGTTGGGCCGAAGGGCCTGTTTCCACATTGTAAGTAATCTAATCTAATCATAAAGTCATCGCAGCCCCAGGGGACTGCTCTCTCATTGGAGAGAGACAATCCTGTCTCAGGAAGGGCGGACAGCGAAAAAAGGAGGCCTATTGTGGTGCCGGGAGCTGGGATTGGGAATGGAGCCTGCTGTATTGGCCTAACGGAACCTCAGAAACCAGCCTAACTCAGGAAAGACCACCCCCCACCGATGATCTCATGGAGCTTTCCTGTCCTTTCAGGGTCCAGGATGCATTGAATTCTCTCAGCGCAGCGAGGGATTCCCAAGTGTTGTCTCAGATGATTGCTATTGGGGCAACACGGTGGCACAGTGGTTAGCACTGCTGCCTCACAGCACCAGGGACCCGGGTTCAATTCCATCCTCAGGCCACTGTCTGTGTGGAGTTTGCACATTCTCCCTGTGTCTGCGTGGGTTTCCTCCGGGTGCTCCGGTTTCCTCCCACAGTCCAAAGATGTGCAGGTCAGGTTGGAATGGCCATGGGAACTTCAAGGTAACAGGGATTCGGTGGGTCTGGGTGTGATGCTCTCTGGAGGGTCAGTGTGGACTCGATGGGCAGAATGAACTGCTTCCACACTGCAGGGACTCTGTTCTATGACACATACAACAGGGAGAATGGGGAAAACCATGCACAAGGAGGCTCTGGAATTCCAAATCTTATTGGTACCAATTCCCAATGAGCTCTTCCCATTGTCTGTGGGAGAGAGTCAGTCCACCTTTGTAACCCCTGGCACACGGACATACACGGACTCCCACATCCACCTGTTATTTACTGAGGCCCCAAGAGCTATCTCCTCATTGTGTGGAAAGGAGATGCATCATCTGTTCCCAAACTGTGGGCACAGGGATAAGGTAGATCCAGGGATCACTGAGACACACTGTTGTTCACCATTCACATCAACATGCCCAAGGGAGCAAACAGCAGAACCATTCCTGGCAGGATATCCAATTGTCGTTCTGATGTATTGCCCTTCAGAGAGATTGTGTTTGATTGAGGGGGTCAGTCAGTCAGCCGAAACCCTCGAAATCCAGACTGAGAGATCCTCGCGTTCAGCTCAATCTGTCGGGTTCAGAACAATCCTTAAAGAGAACCAATAGGCCTGGGTTTACAGACAGACAGACACAGTGGCTCAAAGCCAGTCTTTGTAAGACCCAGTTTCAGTCACTGAACCCGGTCTCTCCCCAACAGTCGCTCTCACGCTTTAATTTTTGCCTTTTCACAAAGACTTTACTGTGAGGGATTCACTTTACAATCACGTTCCAAAATTGCCCGGAATTGTCTCTTTGCTCCAGTGACCTTGAGGACGTTGAACCGCACGGCCTCAGTGAGAGGGTCCCACGCCCCTAGCCCACCCCCATAGTCACACCGTTCCCCCCACTCTGTACGTCCCTGAAACACAGTGAGGGGGTGGGAGGATGAAGGGAGGGGGGGGGGGTGAGGGGTTGGGGGGATGAAGGGTCTGGTGGTGTCCATCTGGTACATTTTGGCCTTAAGTTGGTGGAGGCTAAAGGTTTGGCAGATACTGAGTAGCCACAGTGAGTTCTTGCCTGTTGTGTCACTGGTCTGTTTGTGATGCGCAAGTGAGTGGTGAAAGATGATGGAAGGTGGGTGAGACTGGAGATTAATCAGATTGGCCAAGATCCTGTTGAATGGGGTCACTGGACAAAATTGCCTCCTCCTCCTGCTTTTAAATTGTTTGATCCCAGGGCCTTCATCGCCATCCTCTGTGTATATGGGCATGGGGTGCCATGTTCAGCCTGTGTCTGCAGTCTGTCTGTCCTGTTTGGGTGAAGGGGACTTTGCCAGGAACTGAATTCCTGACTCCTGGTTTTTGTTCTCTCACTGAGCCATATCATGTAGAAACAGACCCTTTGGCCCACAATGTCAATGCTGACCAACATAACCCAAACTACACTAATCCTATTGACCTACACTCGGTCCACAACTAACTACTGTATATCCTGGCAATATAAATACTCATCCAGATGTTTCTGAAACGGTGAGAGTACCTGTCTCCACCACCCTCTCAGGCAGCACCTTCCAGAATTCTACCGCCCTCTGGGAGAAAAGTATTTATCTTAGATCTCCTCTAAAACACGAACTCCTTACCTTGAAGAATGCCCTCTGGTCTTTGACATATCTGCCATGGGGACGATATTCTCACGATCTGTGCTATCTATGCCTCAATCAGATCCTTCCTCAGTCTCCTGTGTTCCAATGAAAACTAACCCAGCCTTTCCAGTCACTCTTCGTAACTGAGATTTTCCATCCC